>NW_026921706.1:0-10056 GCF_032062105.1 Saccostrea cuccullata | reverse complement strand
AACTATTCAGGATTGAAGACTATTAGTTTGATGCAATTGCCTCCACACAAAACCTACATGTACATGTACGCAAATTGTATGGGTTATGATATTTGATAAACAGGTTTTTTTAAAATAAGAAAAATAAATCGCAAAATATATCATGCAAGTAATTGAATGTAATTGAAAAAGTAATTGAAATTACATGGGATTTTTTCAGTGTAAATGATTAAATTACAATTACAAGTAATTGAAAAAATGTTCATTTACAAATTACTTCCAATAATTTTAAAAAATGTAATTAATTACAGTCAATTACAATTACTTTTTTCAATTACCCCATCCCTGGTGTGCATTGGATTAATTCATTTTGTGTTATATAAATTGGATTTATATTTCATGAAGTTTACAAAACCTATGGAGGTCGGTAAGTAAAGAAGTATAGTGGGGGGTAAAATAAACCCAAACGATTAGGTTAAAGTTCAAAAAGGGTCAAAGATCATCGCATGCCACACTAGACGAATTTCATATTGTGAAGTTATCTCCCCATGTCGATGTGACATTCAGTTACTGCCAATACTGGTGCGGATCCAGAATGCTTTTTTGGGGAGTAGGGGGAGGGGGGTTCACATCTCAGTTAAAAAATTCATGCCTAGAATTTCCTACAAGCAGGAGAAAAAAAACTTATAAACTGAAAACAAATAAACAAAATAAAAACAATGATAGTGGGGTCAATGTTTTCTAAGTTTGGGGGAGGATGTCCAAAGTCATTGGTTATTTGCTTCAGTATATAGTCTTGTTTAAATAACAAAGAAAATTCCAGGGGGGGTCCAATCTCCCTACCCACTCCCTATCTCTGAAATAACAATCTATTTTGTGATTCAAATTAAATAGTATATTTTTTTGCCATTTGACTAATTATACATATTTTGTTTCTTGTGTTTATATTATGTCTGTCTATTTGTCTGCAGAAATTATAACCTTGCCCATAAGTTTTAAGTGGAATGGGCTATACAAATGGCTTCCACATTTTATGGGTTTATTTCTTGTGACAATTAAGACCTTTTATTTGGGTAACATTAATTTTTACCTCTGATCACTTAACCTAGAATACACATTTTTACAAGAAAAATACCCAACTTTAAACTTGGCCTAAATTTTGATCAGAAGTGCTAGGGCTTTCATGCTTAACATGTGTATTCATTATGAACTGTCAACAGGTATAAATATGTTTGACCTTGACAGTAGAGTTTGAACCACTTAAAAAATTATATAACCTTGGCAATTAACTTTTGAACAGGAAGTACTAGGGATTACTTATTTCACATGTGCATTCCTTGTGACAAGACTTTTTTTCTGATACCAACAATTTGAACCCTTTGACCTTGATCTTTAAGTTTGACATATATTTGAGAAACTTCAACCTTCGCCATAGGCTTCCATACAGGGACATCAGTGTTTCACAAACACATCTTGTCTTCATTATTATTTGGTGGTGTCTCCATATGAGGGAAAAAATTCCCGAGAAAGATGTATTCACAACAAACAAACAAATTACTAAAGAAAATATAAAACATGAATATGTTGGTCATGCATATCTCTGTATGAGAAAAACAGCTTTTCAAATACTGCAACCATATTGTAACCCTTTCAAAACACTCATTTGAGCTTTTCTGGTTTCCTTATCATATAACGTCTGTCGTGACATGTCGTCCATCTGTTTGTCTGAAGACTTTTACATTTTTAACTTCTCTAGAACCACTGGTCCAATTTTACCCATGCAATTCATATAGAAATATTTACATTTGTATGTCAGACTGTCCTTCTATCTGAATAAAATTAACATTGGTCATCACGGTCATATCTACTGAATGAGAAGAGACAAGGCATTCATATTAAACTTATTTACTAGTATTTACCTGTGAGAATGGCATGGTTTTTTTTTTACATATGACCTAGAAGTTTGACCTACTTGCAAAAAAAATTAAATTGTTATAAATTCATCATTTTGAAAGAGAAAAGTTAGGGCATTCATATTATAATGCATGTATATTATTACCTGTGATAAGATCTTTCCAAATCATGACTTTTACTCTGTGACCTTGACCTTGAAGCCTAACCTACTTTTCAAAAATGTTGCATTTCCTTATAACTTTTGATTGAGATGAGATATGACTCTCACATTTGACATGTACATTAATTACTTATAAAAATTCAAGGTGTTTCCTAGCATGTGATGTTTTTTTACTCTTTAACGTTGATGTTTTACATAAACTCCAAAATATTTAACTCTCCTAAAAGATCATTAGGCTTCTGAGTAACATTAAGGAGGACTTCAGGAAAGACAGGACTTTTTGCACAAAAAACGTCATTTTTCCACCCCTATTTGACCCCCCGGAAAAAAATCAAAATTACGAAAACTTACTGCACATCTACTTGACACCACCAACCATCTCCCAAAAGATGATTAGGCTGCTGAGTAAAATGTAAGAGAAGTTCAGGGAAGATGGGGATTTTTGCATAAAAAACGTCATTTTTTGACACCCATTTGACCCCCCGGGGCAAAATAAAAATTCTGAAACCTTACTGCACATCTATATGACACCACCAACCATCTCCCAGAAGGTGATTAGACTGCTGAGTAAAATGTAAGAGGAGTTCAAGGAAGACGGGGCTTTTTGCATAAAAAACATCATTTTTCGACACCGATTTGACCCCCCGGGGCAAAATCAAAATTCCGAACCCTTACTGCACATTTACATGACCCCACCAACCATCTCCCAAAAGATGATTAGGCTGTTGAGTAAAAATGTAAGAGGAGTTTAGGGAAGACGGGGCTTTTTGCATAAAAACGTCATTTTTATCCCCATTTGACCGCCCGGGGCAAAATCAAAATTCCGAAACGTTACTGCACATCTACATGACCGGACTAACTATCTCCCAAAAGATGATTAGGCTACTGTGTAAAATGTAAGAGGAGTTCAGGGAAGACGGGGCTTTTTGCATAAAAACGTCATTTTTCGACCCCCATTTGACCCCCAGGGGTAAAATCATAATTCCAAAACCTAACTGCAAATCGACACTACACCACCAACCATCTCCCAAAAGGTGATTAGGCTGCTGAGTAGAATGTAGAAGGAGTTCAGGGAAGACGGGACTTTTTGCATAAAAAACGTCATTTTGACCCCCATTTGACCCCCCGGCAAAAATCTAAATTTCGAAACATTACTGCACATCTACCTGACACCACCAAAGATCTCCCAAAAGATGATTAGGCTACTGTGTAAAATGTAGAAGGAGATTAGGGAAGACGGGGCTTTTTGCATAAAAAAAACATCATTTTTATCCCCCATTTTGACCCCCCGGGGCAAAATCAAAATTCCGAAACCTTACTGCACATCTACATGACACCACCAACCATCCCCCAAAAGGTGATTAGGCTGCTGAGTAAAATGTAGAAGGAGTTCAGGGAAGACGGGACTTTTTGCATAAAAAACGTCATTTTTCGACCCCCATTTGACCCCCCCGGGGCAAATCAAAATTCCGAAACCTTACTGCACATCTACATGACACCACCAACCATCTCCCAAAAGATGATTAAGCTACTGTGTAAAATGTAAGAGGAGTTCAGGGAAGAAAAGTGTGACAGACGGACGGACGGACGGATATGAGTAACAACAATATACCCGAACTTTCTTTAGAAAGTGCGGGTATAATAATGAGATATATTTAAAGCTTACATACCTTTTGCGTTGTTATATTTTATTTTACAAGTGAATCACCAGGAAACAGAGTTGTGCAAACATTCTTTATAGTTACATTTACTGTCATTGTTAATGTTTTAAAATTGATATTTAAAGCGAAATTTATCTGATAAAAAACATAAAAAATTGAAGGACATTACATATTACCAGCAGTTAAGTTAAGTGTTTTGTTTATCTTATGAATCATAAATGTTTATCTGCTCCTAACTTGTATTAATCTCTTCCTGTAACTAGGATCCCTATCTCTAGGATTAAAATGTCAATTGTTTTAGAACAACATACGAAGACCGGTAAATTAAAATTTAATAAAACCAATAAACATCTGCCTATTGACAACTGATTATCTGATTTGCTAGCAAGGTAGTGCTCTTCAAAAATAATATTTTATATTTTCGTTTTGTGTACGCGATACAAATTCTTCTTAGATTATCAATTGGTACATATTTAGAATGAATTAGAGAGAAAGAGACACAGAGAGAGAGAGAGTAAAAAAAAACATAATATGATTGAACAATTGTTGTTGACCCAGAGAAGGAAGAATTCCTTAACAAAGCAGTTTACCTATAATGATATCATATTTCCCATAGAATATCATATTAAACTAAAATTTCAATGAGAACCTCTTCTGAGATTCCTAAGAAGGTATGTACATGACCAAAAAAATAAAAAAAAATAATATCCAGACTTAGTGAATCAACACCATATAATATATATCCTATATTTATTGGTATGTTATTTTCATTCATGTATTTGATCAGCATATGTCGTTGAGAGGCATATTGATGATGAGAGGCATATAGCACCTTATGTATTTTAGGGGATACGGACTCATCCGATGGACCGATGGACGTGTCCCGTTCTTTGATTCACTAGCTGCAGCACTCTGTAACTGTTACTCTGTGCTTGAGAAAAAATGGAAAACATAAAGCTTTCGAATTCAAAATTACTCTGTAATCCTGGGATGATTTCTCTAATGAAATGTATTCGGCGTGTACGATACTTGGCTAAAACTGAATTTTAAACAAGTTAGTGTAAATTTGATTTAGTGCATTTCTTAATGTTTTTACTTATGAGAATATGTGTAAGACATTTAGCGTTGTATTTGAATTAGCGGAAATTTCTTTACGCCAAAGGCGATAAAAAGAATACACAGCCAATTGTGACATGTTCACAGTATATCAAAGACGCATTTATTAAAGGAAACGCAAACTAGGCTTATACATCATTGGCGTCAGAAGCATATTGAAAGAGTGGGGAGGCTATGTGAACGTGACAAAAAAAATAAACCTACAAAAAATGACAAGAAGTAAAAAATGAAAAACATATCATAATACGCTAAAATCATATTTCTTTTGTGTATGTGTGTGGTTTTGTGGAGGGAAGGGGGGGGGGGTGATAAATATTTTTTTAGTATCAAATTTTTCTTCAAACACTACCACTTTCTCCCTTATCTTTCAATTAACTGCATTTTGAAATATAGTGAGGGGCTACACGACGTCCAAATTCTCAATGCCTATATTATGTCAATATTTGCAACCATACCCCCCCCCCCCCCTCTCTCTCTCTCTCTCTATGTTCAGTCATGTACACCGTCAATACACATGTTAAAATTAAATGATCAAAACATCAACCTAAAAAATGTTATTTAATGAACTTTAGATTTGTGTTGCTTCTGTAACGTTTTGATACTGTTTCTCCAACATTTTAAGACAATGTAATATTCTTGTGATTACAAAAAAAAAATTAACATTATGTCAAACAAGTTTTTAAATAACTTCTTTACAACCGCAATACAATGTAATGAAAACGTTTTGTGCTAGCCGGGTTTTTCTCAAGGTTATTCTAATGAAGATAATTATAAGTTGATACTGACTATAATAATATCATTTAATTTCTATAAAATGCTTGATTCTGATTTGATAAAAAATTGTTTTGATAACTGCATCAATAAAATCTAGAGTTCGCTTTCACTACGCAGCTAGAACTACTTCAGCTGTCTTTACTGTATATTTCCCGTTTCCAGATTTTTTTTGAAGGAGTAATTAAATAATTCAGCAAATACAATTTATCATTGAGTCAAATGCTGACTGACGTTTTTCATACCAATTGCTAGTCCATTATTTATACACTTAATTGACCACAGATTTTACGGTATTTCCCGATCATACAAACGAGCACACGGCGGGTGTGACCGGTCGGCAGGGACGCTCACTCCTCCGTGGCACCTGATCCCACCTCTGATGTTTCGGAGGTCCGTGTTTGCTCTCCTCCTGTGTGGGATTGTTTTATGGAATTTGAGATTGAATACTGTTCATTATTTCCATATCCTTCTTTAAAAGATATCTTGTCTAAATTTAGAAACCTTTACGTTCCTGATTTATTTCCTTTTTTCGTTTCTTTTTTAATTATCCCCTTTTGATAAACAAAAAAAATCGACTGCATGACAACAATACAGTTATGGGAAAGAATGAAAGAAATCAGCATACTTATGTTAAATGAATATCTTTGAGATAACTGGTATGAACAAAATAACTGTTAAGAATTTTTCTTTTTTTTTTTTTTTGCTTGCAAAGCTTGTAATTGCCGTTAATTTTTTAATTCTTAGGAAACGAATGATCGAGAAAAACGACACCGCATGGATGAGGACGGAATATTTTTTAAGCCTAAATCTCTTAAACAGTCGGCAACAGACTTTTATCAGATTTTACAGCATTGGCAATATTGTGATATGTATTTATATGTTCGGTTTGAAATTCAGATGAAAATGAGCACAAATGAAATACAAAATTTCTGTGATCTAACGTTAGAGTTCTGTAAGGATTTTTGAGTAGCTTCCCTTATTATTTACGAACTTACCTAGGAAAATATATCCATTGGGATATAACAAAATAAAATAAACATACAACATAACAGGTCATTTTTTGTGTTAAAGAACTGTTAATTATAACTTTAGAAGGTTGGTTATACACGACAATGTTTGAGAACTTTTTTTTTCGTTAGGCCTACAAGTTAGGCCTAGCCATTTTGAATTTCATATTGTAGTGATATAGTCATAACCACTGATTTTGATGAGTAAATTTTATAGTAAAGTGAAAGAAAGTTTCATTTTATTAATTCAGAATCATAATTAAATATTAGAATAAATGAATGTAAAATTCGAGTTTCCTTTTATTGAAAAGTATTAAAGACAAAAATTTGAACCAAAATGTATTATCTAATGCGCTACGCGCGTTAATGACGTTTTCCTGTTCAATTTTCTTTGATACTTCGATCAAAGGAAAAAATTTATTAAATTCATTTCTTAAGTCCTTAATTGTTTAATTAACATACTAATCTACCTGTCAATAAGATAGTTTTATTAGAACCCAAAATGGAGTAGTTTTCAAACATAAATTATTTTCTAAATTTTCAAAGTACATGTACATTCATAACCTTCATTTCAGAACACAGTAATATTTTTGAAAGGATTTAACGAAGCCCGATCTACTTGATCTGCGCATACGTTCTAACGCAGTGTCGAATCAGGCACGTCACAATACCCTTACTGCTGTCACTATTGAACCTAATAACGTCACAATTAAAATGACGTCAAATTGCGCTAAGCTGTTTCGCTGATCTTGCTTACCTGGTTGCATTCGTGAATTCTGTACATGGAACTTTTAATGAATTTGTCTCATGGTAATGGAATATTCAATTGTTAAACATTGTTGAAGAATCACCTGAATAAAAATTTTGTGAAGTTGATCAAGTATTTTTTTCTCATTTAAACACTGAAAAATTTAAGATCAAATGCCAAGGTCAAATACAAGGTTTACTCAAGAAATGTGTTATAAATGTTGTAAATACTGTGAATTCTTATTCATGTTTTGTATGATCTAGGAAACACGTGTGAAGCATTTTAATATCCCTCAATCAGACACTGATTAACATTAAAGATCAAATGCCAAGGTCAAAACAAACTTGACTTACTAAAGAATGAATTATAAATACTGTAAATACTGTGAATTCCTAATTTCTTATGCATGTTTAATAAGATCTAAGGAACATGTGTGAGCTCACTACAATACTTATTGTTGTCAATTTGTCTGTATCTGACAATGACAATTTAGGGAATATTTTCTATGAAACATAAATTATTAAATTATTACCCAAAAAACTGAATTGGAAATTGAAATATATTTGTACGGCACTGAACTGACCATAAACTGAGAAGAAAATGAAGTAAATAAGACATTTTAACATTTCGAATATCTCGAATTTATTCAGCTACTATATGTTTTGCATGGTTGAAAAATCTTCACATAAAAAAAATATGAATTTAAATTAAAAAAAAATCATACATTTAAAATTGTATTTATTAAGACAATTCCACATTTAAAATGTTAATATGCGAAAGCAAAGATATTCTAGATCTAAATTTTGACATGTCCGTTTTGTTTATGGCCCGTGTAATCACATCTTCTTTTTTTAGAACCGCATACAGAAAAACATGTAATACAGGCACAGTTAGACTATACATGTACATTCATGTTTTTTTATGGTGCTCCGTTTAGAAAAAAATAAAAGTTTACATGAAACATATTCTTAAACATTATTACCGTATAGGCTATGTTATTTTTAAAAAATAAATAATTATAACACACCGGGAGCAAGTCCGATCCTGTGGCCATGTCTCCCATCATTGTTAGTAGGAAAATTAAAACATTGTCTAATTATATTTTTTTTTAATTCTTTCTTGATGCCCCAATTCTTTACATATGTTCGCAAAATCAGTACTTGCCCACGTTTTATTACAATCCGTTTGTTTACATTTATTTTGACAATAGTAATGATAACCGTAAATTTAATTTGTGCAGCGTGTCAAGGAATTATGGAATGTCGATCTCCATTATTTTTCCCCATTAAAATATATAACATTAAAATGCATTCCATAACTATAACTGATTTTTTTTCTGGTAATTCCGTTTTTTTTTTAGTTTTATAAAATTAATTCCTAAATATTAAAAAACTGAGAGTTGCAGGATAGGGTAGGATAGGATTAGACTGAAATCACAGGATAGGATTGTGGATGCAGGATTCACGATAGGATAGGGAAAAAATTGTCAACTTATAGGATAGCAGCACTGTAGGAGTGACTTTTGCTTGTTTTAAACGGGATGGAAATATTCCATTAGTAATGCTAGTATTGATAAGATGTGTAATAGATTTGCATATAACATTTGCCGAAAGCTTTAGAAGACGAGACCCACTCAAGTTTAGACCTGCTGACTTGTTTACATCAAGTGTATTCAACATATTTAATACTTCGAACTCACTTATATGATTTATACTGAAACATTTTCTTTCCCTAGCTTAGTTTCTGTAAATTTATTTATTAATTCTGAATCAAAACTTTGTACTGACATATCCTGCTAATAATTTACAGGATATTTCAGTAAAGTATTTGTTAAAAATATCAACAATATCCTGTAAATCTTCGAAATCCGAACCATTTTGTGTTATACAGGTAGGTGTGAAAATTTTGAATCAGATGCCAAATGGTATAAATAACTCCACACACGTTTACTTGTTTGCAATTGTTAATAATAGTTTACGTTTATCAGCGTTTTGGTAAATTATCAAACTTTAATTTTCTTTAAAAAGTTAAAATTTCCCTAGAAATGACTTATATTCTTTCTTAACATACCTGCAAAGGGAAAAATTTAAACAGTACTGTCCATCACGCCCAATAGGTAAATAGAATTAGGTCACCCATTAATACCTGATTCAAAGCCTATATAATATAACATGGATATTTATAAGATTACAACTATGCATACATCATTTTTAAAAAAATATGAACTAATACAGTGTAATTATTAATGTGATGTTTCAAGGTCGTTTGGTAACAAAAAGAACTCAGCGTATCTTAAATGTACCGTAATATCTTATTTTCTAAGATTTTACACTTCATCTGATATTTAAAAATTACAAGCGAGAAAGGATACCCGCGTTACATTATTAATAACAAAAAGTATTTTGATTACTTTGATGACTGTAACATACAATGTTTCTCCAACTAACATCAATACCTGTGATTACAATAGAGAGATTAAGTTCCATTTTGAATTAACTTTTTGTTAATGAAAACAATTAAATTTCAAACCATCTCTCTACAAAAATATGCAAAAGAGAAAATGAATCCAGTCGCTAAAATGAAAGTTGAGGAATAAGAATTATTGACGTATAGAAACAAAAATTAATGCAACAATGCATGTATGGGTTTTCAAAATTTTATATTATAAAACTAACTTGAATGATGTTTTTGCGCAAC
>NW_026921705.1:0-102837 GCF_032062105.1 Saccostrea cuccullata | reverse complement strand
AAGACATTCAGAGACATTGAATAGCAAAAAATGCATGGGCCATAATGCTTGCTTGCCTACATTAGTCCTTTTTTACACCCCCCTGCTTGAAAAGCGGGAGGGTATTTATTAATCGGGATGTCCGTCCATCTGTTTGTTATGCTTTAGGAATACCCATCTCTTATCCGCAACTCCTCTTACACCACTGTATGAAATTTTCAAAGAATCTTTATTACATATTGCCGTTGTGCACCTTCTGTTACTTTTTCATCCTACACATATTTTGGATTTACCATTGCAAAACACGGACACTGTCATTAAAATCATATTAAAGGCAGTTGATCATTTATATTATTCACTGCTCATAGTACCTCTAGTTCATCTTCAAATTTGTAATATATTTTTCCTTAGCACCTTTACTCATGTGTTGTGAAAATTTCAGCTTCACAGGAATAATATCAATGTTGATAAAATGAAAATACATGTACCTGCAATCCAGCATGTTGGCATGCTGTTCCAATCCAATGTGCCCAGCCTCCTCCAAGTCTTCCAACAATGAAGAGCCAGCTTCCTCCAAGTCCTTATTCCACTATCTCCAACGATGAACAGCCAGCTGCCTCCAAGTCTACCATCTCCAACGATGAAGTCCCACAATCTCCAATGATGAAGTCCCGGCAAAGAGAGAACAGAAAAGATTAGACAAAGAAAAAACAACAGAACAAAAAACAAAACCACTTTTACAAAAGATGTGCAGAGAGTGGGGAAGGGGAGGGAAATGTTAGTACTTAGTAGGAGTGCTAAAATAATAATGAAACCATCTTACCTCTTCTCTTCCTTAATGACCAAGAAATACCTGCAGTTCAGCGTTGTTGGCATGCTGTTCCAATCCAATATGCCCAGCATCCTCCAGTTCCTCCAATGATGAAGAGCCAGTTGCCTACAAGTCCACCATCTTCAACAATGATTAATTAGTTCCAGCAAAGAGAGTTCATGGTAGATTAGACAAATGATGAAGCCGATCTCTGGAAAATAAAAAAAAAATAATAATAAAGAACCCCCGAACAGCAACAAAACTAACAACACTGATAAAACAAGAGGCCCAGGGGCCACATCGCTCACCTGAGCAATTGGCTAGAAAAAAGCACATATCAGATCAGAACTGAAAGTTAACTGAAAGAGGGGATGGGGGAGGGGGGAGGCTTGAATTTTAACCCCCCAGGGTGTCATGATTTGCACAAACTAGAATCTACAATACCTGAGGATGATTCCCTATAAATATCACTAAGCTTTGAGGTTCACTTGAAGAGAAGATTTTAAAAGGTTTCCCTATATATTCCTATTTAAAGCTTTTATCAGCCATTTGGCCCCACCCTACCCCTGTGGGTAATGATTTGAATAAACTTGAATCTACACTACCTGAAGATGATTCCACATGAGTTTCATCTTTCCTGTCTCTATGGTTCTTGAGAAGATTTTTCCTATATATTCCTATGTAAAACTTTGATTGGCCATTTTGGCCCCACCCTACCCCTGGGGGTCATGATTTGAACAAATTTGAATCTACACTACCTGAGGATGATTTCACACGAGTTTCATCTTTCCTGGCCCAGTGGTTCTTGAGAATAAGATTTTTCCTATATATTCTTATGTAAAACTTTGATTTGTCATTTTAGCCCCACCCTACCGCCAGGGGTCATTAATTGAACGAACTTGAATTTACACTACCTGAAGATAAATCCACATGAGTTTCATCTTTCCTGGCCCCGTGGTTCTTGAGGAGAAGATTTTAAAAGATTTTTCCTATATATTCTTATGTAAAACTTTGATCCGCCATTTTGGCCCCATCCTACCCCCAGGGGTCATGATTTGAACAAACTTGAATCTACACTACCTAAAGATGATTTCATATGAATTTCATTTTTCTTGGCCCAGTGGTTCTGGAGAATAAGATTTTTAAAGATTTTTTGTATATATTTCTATGTAAAACTTTGATCGGCCATTTTTGGCCCACCCTTCCCCCGGGGGTCATGATTTGAACAAATTTGAATCTACACTACCTGAGGATGATTCCACATAAGTTTCATCTTTTTGGCCCAGTGGTTCTTGAGAAGAAGATTTTTAAAGATTTTTCCTATATCTTCCTTTGTTAAACTTTGATCGGTCATTTTGGCCCCACCCAACCCCCAGGGGTTATGATTTGAACAAACTTGAATCTACACTACCTGAAGATGATTCCACGAGTTCCATCTTTCCTGACCCAGTGGTTCTTGAGAAGAAGATTTTAAAAGATTTTTCCTATATATTCCTATGCAAAACTTTGATTGGCCATTTTGGCCCCACCTTACCCCCGGGGAGTCATGATTTGAACAAACTTTAATCTACACTACCTGAAGATGATTCCACATGTGTTTCATCTTTCCTAGCCCGGTGGTTCTTGAGAAGATTTTTTTAAAATGCCATTAATTTTTCTCTAATTCATAATTATCTCCCCTTGGAAAAGGGTGTGGTCCTTCATTTGAACAAACTTGAATCCCCTTTACCCAAGGATACTTTGTAGCAAGTTTGGTTGTAATTGGCCCAGTGGTTCTTGAGAAGAAGATGAAAATGTGAAAAGTTTACAACAACGACAATGACGACTATGACAACGACAGACAACGGACAAATTTTGATCTTTGGCTTAGGTGAGCTAAAAAGTGCTTAGGATTGGGGGAGGATAAATGTAAGTACTTAGTAGCCCTAATAATGAACATTAATAAATCTAATTGTAACCCTTGTATTTGAAAATTATGAGTAGTTTCCCCTGATCAAATTAAGGTGGTGGTGGATTCTGACTTTGAGAATGATGGCACTAAACTGTTTGCCTCATCTGATTGGTTAACTAAGTCATGTGATGTAAATATGATACTCTGGATAATTACTAGCTGCAGATCTGTAGCTCTCTGAAAAAAAAATATATTGATAGACTGGAGAGCTACAGTGCCTCCCATTGAAAAAACTGTATATTTATTGCGCACAAAAAAGTGCGCTCGGTTCTTGATTAATTCTTCCAAATTCTTGCCTCAATTGCAAAAATAAAACATAGGTAATCAGAGATTACAGAGCTCACCTCAACGAATGTTGTCTTTAAATAAGGCAAAGTCACACAATTGACCAACAAAAAGTGTAGATTCCAAAAATGAAAATATTCATGCAATTTTGGTCTGATACTTTGAAATAGACCTATATAAAAAATTCAAACTAGTTCTTCATGAAAATGTAATTAAAATCCAGCATCTGAAGCAAATTTGAGAGTTTTCATCCCTTGATGCATCATTTGTGCAAGTTTGGTTTATACAATGTTATATATAAGCCTTATAGCTTTTTGGTAATAGACCTGCACCCATAACTTTTACCTGGTCCATTATCTGAAAAATGTATGTTGAATTCAGCATCCGAAGCAAGTCCATTAGTGTGCATCCTAAGATATATCATCCATGCAAGTTTGGTCGTTAAAGAACTCATAGTTACTTGGAAATGAATAATGCACCAAAAACTTTAACCTGTTTACTCAACCAGAAAATGTAGGTCAGATTCAGCATCTAAAGCAAGCCTGGTAGTATGCATCCTTAGACGTATCATCCATGCAAGTTAAGTCATTATAGGGCTCATAGTATATTAGAAATGAGACCTGCACCAAAAACTTTAACCTGTTTACTCAACCGGAAAACGTAGGTCAAATTCAGCATCCGAAGCAAGCCTGGTAGTATGCTTCCTTAGATGTATCATCCATGCAAGTTTGGTCAATATAGGGCTTATAGTTACATGGAAATGAAACCTGCACCAAAAACTTTAACCTGTTCACTCAACCAGAAAATGTAGGTCAGATTCAGCATCCGAAGCAAGCCTGGTAGTATGCATCCTTAGATGTATCATCCATGCAATTTTGGTCAACATAGGGCTTATAGTTACTTGGAAATGAAACCTGCACCAAAAACTTTAACCTGTTCACTCAACCAGAAAATGTAGGTCAGATTCAGCATCCGAAGCAAGCCTGGTAGTATGCATCCTTAGATGTATCATCCATGCAAGTTTGGTCAACATAGGGCTTATAGTTACTTGGAAATGAAATATACACCAAAAACTTTAACCTGTTCACTCAACCAGAAAATGTAGGTCAGATTCAGCATCCGAAGCAAGCCTGGTAGTATGCATTCTTAGATGTATCATCCATGCAAGTTTAGTCAACATAGGGCTTATAGTTACTTGGAAATGAAATCTGCACCAAAAACTTTAACATGTTCACTCAACCAGAAAATGTAGGTCAGATTCAGCATCCGAAGCAAGACTGGTAGTATGCATCCTTAGATGTATCATCCATGCAAGTTTGGTCATTATAGTGCTCATAGTTACTTGGAAATGAGACCTTCACCAAAAATTTAACCTGTTCACTCAACCGGAAAATGTAGGTCAGATTCAGCATCCGAAGCAAGCCCGGTAGTGTGCATCCTCAGATGTATCATCAATGCAAGTTTGGTCAACATAGGGCTTATAGTTACTTGGAAATGAGACCTACACCAAAAAGTGCACCAAAAATGTTAACCTGCTCCAAAATCATTAACCTGGTCATTCCTCTGCTGAAATTGCAGCATCTGAAACTTTGACTGGTACAATGAAACACACTAGAAGCATCTTTCATGCATGTCTAATCAATATAGGACATAGAAGTACTTAAAAAGAAAACTGCTCCAAAAAACTTAACCTGGGACGCCGACACCGACACCGACACCGACGCCGACACCGAGGGTATTACATAAGCTCCCCCAACTTCGTTGAGGTGAGCTAAAAATGGAGAGATTTTTAAAAATTCCTTTATCCTCAATCAAGTACTCTCGTAGTTGACATCTGAACGAAGCATATTGGACCGAATTATCTTCGAAACCAAAATGGCAGTATAAATAAGAAAAATGTTCGATGACTACAATATCAGGGTCAGGAGGACTATTAACAACAATTATGAGGAATGTTTGGTTGCATGTGGAAACAGCGAAAGAATATGTTAGGAACACATGGTTAGTAATATTTTGAGATTACAGTTTTAAAAACATGGAGAAATAAATTGAGAACCAAGCGCACTTTTTTGTATGCAATAAATATACAGTTTTTCAATGGGTGGCACTGTAGCTCTCCGGTCTATCAATATATTTTTTTCGGAGAGCTACAGATCTGCAGCTAGATAATTACTATTTATATAAACAATATTTAATTACATTAAAATCATTTTAGATTAACTGATGATCTAACGTATCTATAAACACCAGAAATCCCCATTGATACGCAAGAGCATGCTATACATATGTAAAATTTCTAAAATGAGGAAAAATTTGACAAAAGTTGATGACACAAGACTATCAGCAGTCTTGTTTAAAGTCATCATTTCTTAAGTTCTAAGATCGCTGTACAATGACTTGTCAGCAAATACAATTTATCATCGAGTCCAATACTGTCGTTTTTCATACTACAGTAAAACTCGGTTATAACGAAGTCACAGGGACCTAAGAAATCACTTCGCTATATCCATAATTCGTTTTAACCGTAAAAGAAATTCTTTAAATTTAAATAGCTGGGGATCCAAAATGACTTCGCTATATCCGTAAATTCGCTATATCCATGTTCGTACTAAACGAGTTTTGCTGTAATTGTTAGGCCATTATTAACACACTGATTTGATGACAGATTTTCCCATTATTTCCCAATCATGACATAGAGCACATGGCAGGTGTGACTAGTCAACAGGGGATGCTCACTCCTCCATGGCACCTGATCCCACCTCTGATGTTCTAGAGGTCCATGTTTGCTCTGCTCATATTTTTTGTATTGTTTTATGGACTTTTACAATTGAATGCTGATGGTTATCTCCATAATAATTCATCCACACACCCTAACTTAATTCTCTCAAGGACTGATATTTAAACCATTATCTACTCACAATTTTCAATCCTATGAACTAGTTTTAAAAAGCACACAAGTCAACTCAATGAATGCATGTATAATCAAACTTAAGTCAAATTAAGTCTCACAGAAGAGGAATTTACCAGGCCATAAAACGGGTATTTTCTGCGACTGGTAATTTTTGTGATTGTACCCCTAAAAGGTAGCAAATTAATCTTTGTGCTTTTAATTTTTGTGGTTGCAGTATAAACTGCAAAAAATTATTTACAGGGTACAGTATAGGATCATGAAACTCTAAGATTTATAAGAACACTGCCATGATTCATTTTGTTAATTATTCTGGCACATTAATGAATGGTGCATGAGAACAGGTATTATGCTATTAAACTTAATTAAACTACTATTTCAAATTTCAATGTCGTTAGACCATGCAGAAATGGTTGCACTTCTCCAGAAAGTGATGTCAAAGGTAGCAAACAATCAAAACTTTCTTAAAGACCACCATGAAATCAATTGTAATATGTATACTGGTCTCTTCTAAACTTGCATCACATCTTGTCTATTGAACATGTACTTTATGAAATCAAAAACATTAATTTGGTGAGCATTTTCAATTATATAGCACTGATTATTTCAGATTCTGTCAGGAATGGAGTGTCTAAAATTATTTCTATATCTATTTCATATTATGAAATTCTTAACCTTAACCCTAAAATGTAAAATGCATCTGTGGGTTTTCTGACTATATGTAGATTGGTCACAAAACGTACAGTTTCAAATTTAATGAAAATGGACTTGTTCCAGATTTTAACATTGGTCATGAAGTCATTCAAAAAAAATTATGTTGATCTGATCCAGCATCTGTAGCATGATTGCTTATGAGTGTCCATCCTTGGATGCAATACAACCAGCTATGCTCTTGTTCATCATAACTATGTTAGTTGGTTTATTTAATACCCAGGAGCAGAGAAGAAGATTTTCAAAGAAATATTCATTTTCACCATATACTTATTTAGCCCTGCCCTAGCACTAGAATCACTGACCCCAGGGCCATGAATTTCATAATTTTGGTAGAGGACTCAATGCTTATTACAATCATGTAAACAGTTTGACTGCTTGATGTCCAGGAGTAAAGAAGAAGATTTTTAAAGATTGCATTGATTTTAGTGGTTTTTGCCCCACCCCTCAGGCCCTAGGGGGGCAGGGATCATGAAATTCAAAATTTTTGCTCCCCTTAACCCATAAACGCTTTGTGCCAAATTTGGTTGAAATTGGTTCAGTGGTTGCAGAGAAGAAGCTGAAAATGTTCAAATATTAACACATGACGGATGACGCACGACGACGCACGAAAATGGATAGCAATAGGAGCATTAGAATAGCGATAGCAACAATTTCCCACAACAAATTAAAATCCAGGCTTTTTGATATCATTGACAGCTGCTTCTTCAATAAAAACTTGTAAATTTAATTACCTCGTCATTGGTCATTTGCAAATTTTGTTAAAACAGATTCTGAATGCACACATAAGTACTCTGAAGTTGACATGAAGAAGATGCTTGAGTTTCTGATTGACAATATCTATGTGGTTTTTGGAGACCAGGTATTCCAACAATCTATTGGAATTCCCATGGGTACAAATTTCGCTCCATTATTAGCAGACTTATCTTTATATTCATATGAAGCAGAATTTATGCAAAATCTTATGCGTGAAAGAAGAAAACACTTGCTGTGGCCTTCAACTCGACATTTAGATATAACGATGACGTATTGTCAATTAATAATGATAATTTCCATTCCTACGTCAATATGATATATCCTGGTGAGCTTGAGAGTCCGACACTTCTGCTTCATACTTGGATATTTTACTTGAAAAAAAAACTAATGGTAATCTAACAACCAAACTATATGATAAACGTGATGTCCTTAACTTTTCTATCGTCAATTTCCCTTACTTATGCAGCAATATACCTTCATCACCTGCATACAGAATTTATATATCTCAGTTGATTCAATACGCAAGAGCATGCTCTACGTATGAACAATTTCTAAAACGAGGTAAATTATTGACAAGCAAGTTGATGAAACAAGAAAATCAGCAGTCTCATTAAAAGTCATCATTTCGTGAGTTCTATGGTCGATACTATGACCTTGTCAGCAAATACAATTTAACATTGAAGCAAATGCTGACTGACGTTTTACATACCAATTGTTAGTCAATTATTTATACTCTGAATTGACAACGGATTTTTTACATTATTTCCTGATCATGACAAGGAGCACACGGCGGGTGTGACCGGTCGGCAAGGAATCCACCATGGCACCTGATCCCACCTCTGATGTTTCGGGGGTCCATGTTTGCTCTGCTCTTATTTTGTATTGTTTTATGGACTTTGAGATTGAATACTGTTCGTTATCTCCATATCCTTCATTCAGCATCCAGAGCAAACCTGATAGTGAACATCCCCAAATGCATCAACCATGAAGGTTTGATCTAGATTAAGGCTTATAGTTGCTTGAGAATAAATTTCCTCTTCAACTTAAATTGAGATGACATAAGTAACATGAGAAGCATAGCATGTTCTCATCTTGACCTACTGTAGATCACTCAATTTTAGCAACACCTTATTTTCGCAAGATTGTCAATGACTCTTTGTAAGCGACACATAATTTTCGCAAAAAGTTGTTATTCTTCTATATAATCACAAGGAATACTTTATACGCGAGAATTTAATTTTCGCAAACGCATCGTCTCGCGTAATTACACGAAAATAAAGTTCTCGCGAACAAAAAGTGATTTACAGTATTCAAGTTATAAATTTTTAATACAGAGTTTTCAACTTTTAACAGTTCTGAAAACATATATATTAATGCACACGAAAACATCATTTTTCAAGATGTTCCCACAAGAACTTGTGGAAAGGACCCCCCAGGAGATATCTGAACTAATGTAATGATAATAGGGACCATGAACAACAATGCTCACCTGAGTAATGTCCTTCAGCTTTTTCTAATATTTTCTCATTTAAAACTGTGATATATATATTATGGCTGCCCAACTCTAACTCTAAGGCCCAGTGGCGGATCCAGAGGGGGGGTTACGGGGGTTGCAACCCCCCCTTTGGATTTCCAAAAAAGAAAGAGAAATAAGAAAGTTTCAATTTTTTGTTGTGTTTTACTATAGAAAATGTAAGGTGAAATGCTAATGTTGGTTTTATATGTCTCTGGTTGTAGTATATAAAGAAATTCGGTTGTAAAAACAAAATAAAACCCCATCCCTTTACAAAATAGGATTTTCAGGTTCGGAGATTCATTTTCCTTTCTTTTTCAAAGACTTTCTGGTAATGTATACAAGTACTTTTTCCCAGATTGATCAACGTCCCACTTTCAAAAACTATACTCCACCCTGTTTCGATATTCTATTGGACATTGAGTTATTTAACTATATGTATGTGTATAACGTACGTTTTAACTGTTTTCGCCTTCAACCCCCCCCCCCCCCCTTTTAAAAAATACTTCAACCCCCTCTTTGAAAAATTTCTGGATCTGCGCCTGAAGGCCATACCGGTTTGTGGAACCAAGTCCATCTGACATATACTGTATGGATTTTTCAGATATGGTGTTACACTATATTAATAATAAATAAATTCCTAAAGATATGCTCTTTACAATAACTCTGTATTCACACCAAAATGCTTCTTATTTAATATATTTAATACGATCTGAAAATATTAACTCGTATGGAATTATCAGATTTATCAACAACTGATCTAGACATAAAATATTCTATACACATATAGTTTTTATAAAGTATCAAATTCTTAGTTTCTTATGTATATCATAATTCATATTCTAATTAATTAACATAGATTAAAATGTTAAAATATTAGTACTAGCTTACATGTCTCTGTACTGTCTCTGTCAGTAGGTAAGTAAGATATTTCAAATTAATTTCAATAATTCACCAGATCTAACTTTCTACATGTCTAAAACTCTGAGATCTTTCAAACTGAGTGATCATCACTCACTAGACAATGTAAAACTCTTGACCAATGAAATGTAAATGTTCAACCAATGAATGAGTGTCTGTGTGAAATGTATAGGTGGATCAAGAGGGATGGTTGGTAATACTTTATACCTTATTAGTAATAGAAAGACTTTAGATTTTAATTTATTTAACTATTTTAAAATTTATTTTATTTATGATATCATTAATAAATTATTTAATAAAATATACATCTACTACATTTATACTAGGATAGCATATTATCAAGTTAGCTGTCAACCCCATTGCTATTTTCTCAAACTTCTGTTAAATCATAATATACATGTTCAAATGTTGTTTGAAACATTTCTTATCATTTATATTTTTATAAATTTTAAACAGTAGGAGATGTCCACTTGAAGACATGTATAAAATTTTAACATTATTATTGCTTTCAACTATAAGATTTTATTGATTTGCTTTCATACTAGAATATTAACATTCGCTGTGTTTTTCTAGTAAGCCAACTGTGAAATTGATTTGAAAACCATTTTCCTGTATACTCACGCGTAGATATATACATGGAGAAACGCGCGTTAACGTGACGTCACAATGAGGCTGCAGCGACGATAGTAAAAATGCAACGATATAGGGCAGCGAGAAATGTGGCAAGACCTTTAATTGGATATCAACAACTCTGACCTTTTGACCTTGACCGTAAAGATTTATGTACTTATGAAAAAACTTTAACCTTGACCATAACTTTTGAACGGTAAGGGCTAGGGCTTTCATACTTCACATGTAATCCTTGTGAGAAGACCTTTCATTTGATATCAACAACTTTGACCCTTTGATCTTGACCTTGGTGTTGACCTACTTTTAATAAACTTAAAGTTTGGACATAACTTTTTTACTGTCGGGATTAGGGTTTTCATCCTTCAAAAAAATCAACATCAATGATTATTTCTAAATAAATGATTATTTCTAAATAAATGATATATGATATATGATATAGGATGTTCATATTAGACACAATATGTCATAAAAATAACATCTCACCCATAAAGACACCGAAAGCGGGGGACTACAATTAATATTATCAGCATAAAAAAATTAAAATGTAGGATATACATGTGCTTTAAATACAGAAATTTTTAATGCATATTCAATAATTGACAAACAAGTTGCTGAAACAAGAATATTTCAATTCATTTTCATACTAGAGTGCAAAAGTGTTCCTTAAATATTATCTGATCGCGCAGCATAAAAAAATTAAAATGTACGATATACAATATACCGCGCGTATATACTCGCGCCTATAAGTCGGTTGTACTTAATAAGCTTTTTTTCAGATGGACTTATCTTATATAATATACCATTCTTTTTATAGTTCACCTATAAGTTGAGCACAGAGTTTTTGACCAGATATTAACTCCCAAAAAACCGACATATAGACGAGTATATACGGTATATACATGTGCTTTAAAATACAAAAGTTTTTAATACGCATTAAATACAAATACAAATACAAATACTTTATTGGCACAAACACAATTACAATAATTGGCAAAGGCCCACTGAACAACATTAAATAATGTTTACATATTTTTTTCAAGAATTGTCAAGTAATTGACTTCTAAGATCAAAACAGTCTCTGATAAATTTAACAGTAACTTTCAAGACTTTTTGTATATTACTGTTTATACATAATTGTTGTAGCATATATTTAATAATTGGCAAACAAATTTCTGAAACAAAAATATCAAAAGTCTTGCTTACCGCCAAGTCAATTTTCAAAAGTTAACATATTCAAAGGATTTTTAATATTTTTTTTTATCGATAATTACATGGATTTTCATAAAACATTACTTATTTGGGAAAACAAAGAGAGATAACTTGTGTTTTTCACTATAGAAATCAACGGAAAACTAAAAATACTTTTAATCCAATCAAAATCTTTGTTTTTGTTGAGCCATTTCTGTTAGCCTGTTAGTGCGATGGAAAAAAACACCCCCAACCCTAATTTTTATGGGTTCAATCATTTTTGTTTTATTTTGCATTCTAGTCAAAATTTGTATTTTTCATAGGAGTAGCATTTTGAAAAATTGTTTACAGACAGACAGACAGCTAGACAGACGACGGATGCATTACTATCACATAAGCTCTTCTGGTCTCTGTCCAGTAGAGCTAAACATAGTGAGGTCAAGGTCAGATATTATATATATACAAATTAATAGGTTTTTAAATATTTTTAATTTTATTTTAGTGAAACAGCTAGTTTCTTTGTAAACAAGTTACATTCAAAATGGTGAATGACTGGATCAACTTTATGGTGAATGTCAGAGTCTGACACAGTTTAATAAAATGGGGCATAGTAAGACCAGGAAAAAGGGAAAGGTCTCAGCACAGAAAATAATGACAATTGATTGAAAAGTTCCCAGCAATATGTATCAGTGAATTCTGATAACAAAAACCTTGAATACTAAGTTATATTTAAAACTGGACTCAACACAAAATAAAGAGTAAGGTCAAGGTCACATAAAAACTCAAGATGTCAGATTAAATACCTACATTGATTTAAATCAATAATATGAATTATAGTTACTTGGAAATGAGAACTGTACCAAAAACATTAATCTGTTCATTCATCTGAAAAATGTAGGTCAGATCTAGCTTCTGAAGCAAGTCCAGAAGTGTGCATCGATAGTTATATATCATCCATGCAAGTTTTGGTCATCATCAGACTTGTTGAAATCTGTCAGTCCTATCAGCTGGTAAAAATTTCTCTGGACCAATAGCATTTAAGAAAACGTCGGTCCAGATGACAGTTTGAAAAAAAATTGAGCATTAAATTCAAATTTAATAAAGGTCGGGATTGGGATGCATAGTTAAATGTCACAAACACAGGAAAAATGACCTGATGTTTATATACACGTACTAGTATTTCATTGTGAAATAAAACTGCATACGTACCTGGTATTTTGATTTTAAAAATGTTGTCTAATAGAATTAAATTACTAGATGTTAGGATATATTGGTCAAATATTAACTTAGGGTTCAATGCAGGTTTCAAGTTAATTGCATGAGAATTGAACTGTTTCAGAAACTTAAAATTTTTGTTGCCAAATTAAAAAAAGAATCAAATCCATCCAGTCTCTGAAGCAAGTCTAGTAATGAGTGTCCATCCTTAGATGCATTAACCAATAACCAGGCAAGTTTAGTCACCATATTAAAGCTAATATATAGTTACTTGAGAATGAATTTTCTCCAAAGATTTTATTTAACTTAATCACTTAGGTCAGGTTCCCTATCTGGAGCAAGCCTGATTGTGTACATCCCTTATTTAGCATCATTCAGGCATCCTTTTTTAAAAATTGCATGGCCCTGTTTTTCGATCTTTACAAGATAAAAATATGAAAAGTTTATGACCACAACAGACAAAAGACAAATTTTTAACAATAAGGATGCAGATTTTGATCCGAAAAGCTCACTTGAGCCTTCGGCTCAGGTGAGCTAATATGTGAGTCCATATAACTTAATTGAGAATTTTAGCAAATTATTGCCTTTATCATTCAGTTCTGTTATGTCCCTTGAGAATTATATTTTTCTTTCATTGTATCATGTAAAACATTTACCCCCTATTATGGTCCCACCCTACCTCTAGATCAGTGCATGATTTGAAGAATTTACAATCTACAATACCTATAAGGAAGCTAAATAGCTTTAAAAAATTTGCTGTTTTCAGGTATGTTGCATGGTTATTAAAATTTTTAAAGTTTTCTCAAAATTTATAATTTTAAAATTTTAATCCCCCAATGTGACACTTACCTGTCCCCAGGGGTTCATGATTTGAAAAAATTTTGAATTTATATTGATCACTTTCCCAGGAAGCTTCCATTTCATCTTATATTGTCCAGTGGCTCTTGATTACTTCACCTTTTTTCCTTTTTTTTCCTCCTCTTGGAATGACAAAATTTGACCCTTGATTTGAATAATTAAGAATCTTCTTTACCCAAGCTAGACTAGACAGTTTCTTTTCAATATTCCTTTTTTAAAATTAAGATTTTGATTTCTATGCCATAAATGACTGTTGCTGATAGATACCCACTTTTTACAATGGGAATGAAGATCCAAAGAAATTAAAGTAAAAATATACATGGCTCCCCTTTCTCAAATATTCAGCTTTGAGAAAGAATTAAGTTGTTATATTTCTTTTGTCATTAACAAATATTGGTTTGGATTTTGTTTAAGTAGGGTGGACCCCTCTGGAAAAATTCCCTCATTTTCATATTTAAGAGTGTTATAATTTTGTTTTAAAGGCCTTAATTTTGAAAATAATTTTGATAATAATGATTTGCATAGCTTTACTGCACATCTAGTAAACTGTTAATAAGAAATTTAAATTCTACTGCTTAAAAGTGTTCAAAGATGAGCAAAGGAATGGGTTTTTTTAATATTCGACTTTGGGTTGGCTTTTTGAAATCCCTGACTAAAAATATTAATTAGTAGTATATTCTTGCAATTTCATTCCAAAATTAAAAGCTTGTTTGAGGAAAAAACTGACTTAATTAATAACAATAAATCAATCTATTTTGGATAAACCAGAGGTAATTCAATGTATGTGACCAAATTTAGTGATTGTAACAGACCTCTGTAATTGATTCTTTTGCCTGACCATAGTGTACTCTTTGCTATCTTCATGGCAGTAGGAAAGCCCCCCCCTCCCCCCAATAATTTTGATGATATAAATTATACTACAGAAAACATACTATTAATAGTTCTAAAACATGTAGTAATACTATAGAAAAGATTGCTACTTTATGTTTTGCCCCCTCAATTTAAACGTTTGATGACCTTTTTTGTATGATTGCCAAGGATTTTTTAGTGGTTTATATTGCATCCAACTGAAAATATAAAATACCACCCCCATCCCCACCCCCAAGTAAAATGATTTCCTATGGGCCTGATCTTCATATTCCAAGTAACTGCCAAGAACTACTAAAAACAGTGACGATTTTGTTCACTTCGTAACCAGTAACTGTCATGCGATCTTACCCGCTGCTGAGGACTGCTAGGGGACCACTTCTGGAATGAAGAGATGCTGTCCATTTGCCATATCCCATTTCACCACATCGTCCAGGATGTACATCTGATAAACAAGGAAAAATCATTGAAACATTGCCCAACTCTCCTGTGTTCACGTTACTGATAAACTCAGTCTCACAAGTTTAGAACAAAAAAAACTGTCAAACTTGGAACAAAAATACATTTATTTCAAGACAACTCACCTGGCGTGAAAATTAAAAAAAAATCCATTTCAACTTTAGAACAAGACAAAGGATTCAACGGACACATCCCACATGCACAATTAGTTGAGCGACTTTCAAACGAAAAGACAACAAAAAATTCCCACCAAAATGAACACGTGACTGAAGATCAAACGACCAAAGTGCACCCAATGAAACGCACGGTTCGTCAATCAATATATTCTATTTATAGATATCAAAAGTGAATTGACCTAACTGTGAGTTATGCTCTCTTTCACACCCTTACTTAAATTTCTATACATAGATTGAATCACATTTTATTTTTAGCACATATGAATGATACGAAATTTTCTGAAGTATTAATTTTATTTAATCAATTTACATTGACATTCTTACAAACTATCTAAATCATATGCGTCGGAATGGGGGGGGGGGGGGGGGCTAGGGGGCTTTTCCCCCCACTTTTTTGAAAAATATATACATAATATAGGCATTGGAAATTGGGGTTTTACTTTTTTTTTTGTTGGTTTAGCCCCCCCCCCCCACACTTTCAATTTGCTTCAGACACCTTGATAGGTTAATTATTTTGATTCTAATTTTTTAATTTCAAAATTCTGTTTCAGTATGTCTGCACTATGTTTTGTGCAGTATTGAACTGCTTCACTAGTTACCATGTTTTTCATTAAAAAAAAAGAAAAATCCCGAAGGATATAACATCAATGTTTCATCTATTAATAGATTAAGATATTCTAGATTAATATATTTTAGGTTTATGTTCACTCTTCATTTTTTAATTTCTTTTGGCAAGGTCGTTATCAAATGTAAAATATCAAGAAGGATATGGTTTGTTTCATTTTTAAATATGATAATAATGGTGGGTTTTTTTTTTTTTGTTCAATACGATGATAAATTTAGCTATCCTTGAAGACGATGGAGTACAACAAAACTCCGTGTTTGATTAAATTCAAAAACTTCAAGGGTAGTTAATTCATCGCATCGTATGATAAAACTAATAAATCTAATATTCTGGCAATATTCAATGAAATTAACAATTAATAGAAAATGAAGGAATGAATAAAAGAAAACAATAAGAGAAAAAAAATGAGGATGGATGATCGAAAGAGCGATAGATGCATTTCACCGAATACTAATTTGAGACATGTATTTCATTGAGCAAGCAATTAATGCAAGGACGTAGCATCGTTTCTGAAAGGGGGCGGCAGTCAGAGAACAAAAATCGACTTAATAAATATGCTGCATCAGTAAGCCACTACGCCATTCCTTAAAACATTGACCTTTCATTAGGTATTAAATCCATGATATATTCGTACAATACATTTTATTACATGTACCACTTATGTTTGTGTTTGAACAATTTCCATAATCGCAAGCACGTAATATCGGAGGGGGGGGGGGGGGGGGTAGTATACCTTCATATATTTTGTAAAGGATAACAGTCTTGGAAAGTAATTTCCTGATCATTCAACATTGCTGTAATCACAGAGCTACAAATTCTAAATATTATTGGCATAAAAAACGAAAATATTTCAAAAGCCCGATGCCTTAGAACTAGCTAATATATATATATATATATATATATATATATATATATATATATATATATATATATATATATATATATATATATATATATATAAGCACATATATATATATATATATATATATATATATATATATATATATATATATATATATATATATATATATATATATATATATATATATATATATATATAGGATATGGAGATAACGAAGTCAACTTTCAAAGTCGAACTTTGAACATACCAAAGTCCATGAAACAGTAAAAAATAGGAACAGAGCAAACACGGACCTCCACAACATCAAAGATAGGATCAGGTGGAGGGGTGAGCTGTAATCCTTGTCATGATCGGGAAATAACGGATAAATCCGTCGCCAGTTCAGTGTATAAATAATGGACTAACAATCAGTATGAAAAACGTCAGTCAGCGTTTGACTAAATGATAAATTGTATTTTCTGACAAGGTCATTGTATCGACCATAGAATTTACGAAATGATGACTTTAAACGAGACTGCTAATATGCTTGCTTCATCAACTTGTTTATCAATAATTTACCTCGTTTTAGAAATTGTTCATACGTAGAGCATGCTGTAGCGTTATGGTTTTATATATTTGTCTTTCACCATATCGCTACAGATCCCTTAATGGAAAAAGGTGCAATTTACAGCGCAATATTTTTGCGCACTTTTGGGGAGAATTTCTCCACTTTCCAGCATCGGTCAATCAACTACCTTTCACACCCTAATTCTAGGCACATTATTTATTTAATCTGTTTATTTTATCTATCTCCCAACCTTTCACTCAGCTTCATTTGACTTATGTCAGGGACTTCTAGATTTGATTTTGCTCCAGACACTCTAATGTTTCCGAGAATTCCACCTCAAAAAAAGGGAACAGACTTCAATTTCAGTGTGTGGCACTCGGTAAATTTAGGATTACCTTCATCTCAATCACTGTAGGAAAGCTAATCAGGTCAATGTACATTGCTAATTCCGCTTTAAAAACGTTCAAAAGATGACGACAGACTAAAATAGATTGAGTTCGGGCACCTGAGTTACTGAGGTAATCTTAAAAAAGAAAAGAAAATTCACTGTCCTACATTACATCATAAAAATATTCACCGGTAGAAGAAGTAGCAAACTTATCATAGAGGTAAGACACATTTCAACAATGTCCAAAATAAAATCAACACTGCAAACAGCACACAAAATACCTGGTAAGGCATTGGTTGTAATGAATTAAGCTTTATAATCAATCATTATGCAAAATCTAAAATATAAGCTAACATCACTTAATTAAGTTCATTGGCGTCGGAAGCAAATTGAAAGTGGGGGGGGGGGGGGGGGCTAAGTGTAAAAAAAAATTGTACCTCCAAAAAAACCTGACAAGAAAAAAAAGAAAGGATATGTCTATTTCCCGAACACGAAAATCCTATTTCGTGGGGGGGGGGGGGGGGGGGTTAGGGGTAAGATCCGAGTACCAAACTTTTCCTTCCGAACACCACCACTTTCCCCATTTTTAACCTATACTAAGACGTATCAGTGGAAAGTGGGGGGGGGGGCTAAACTTACGAAGATATGTTCAATGTCTATACTAAATATATATTTGGAAAAAAAGTGAGGGGGGGGCTAAGCCCCCCCCCCCCCCCCCCCCCCCCCGGTTCCGACGCCTATGAAGTTTGGGACATAAAAATATAATAAAAGATATTTCAATTTAATCAGATTGAAAATATTTATGAATATAATTGCATTTAGTCAGAACCAAACGAAAATTAAGCATAATTAAATGTATAAAAATATTTTAAGCTTTCATGGCCATCATTGAATGAATGAAGAATTCTGAAGACTGTATAAAAATCTATTCAAGATTTTGAGATATGTGATTCTTCTTTGACATTTGCACAACATATCAGCTCTCCACCGGCAAGTGGTGGCGTCTCCATATGAGTGGAAAAATTCTCGAGAGGGACGTTAAACAATATACAATCAATCAATCAACAAAATTAACCGGCGGCAACAGAGTTCGAAAAAGCTTTCTGAGCATATACGTCAAAGTCAAGGTCACAAGGTCATTGATCTTGATGTCATTCGAAAAAGCTTAATTAGTGAAGTACGCAAACAACTATGAAGTCTCTATCTCTCATGGTTCAAAAGTTATGGCGAAAGTTCTAAAAAGCTATTTTTATCATATAGGTCACAGCAAGGTCACAAGATCATTTACCTTGGTGTAATTTGTAAGAACTTCGTTAGTGGAGTATGCATACCATATGAAGTCTCTACTTTCATGGTTCAAAGGTATGGCGAAGGTTAAAGTTGACAACAGACATACAAACAGATAAATAGGACAAAAACATATTCGTAACTACTCGACCATTTTCCGAAAGAGAAATAATTAGTTATTTATCGTTCACGGAAATGGCCGAGTAGTTACGACTGGATAAAAACAATCTATCTATTCGGGTACATAAAAAACTAGTTTAAGAAGTTTGACTTGTAAAGTTAAAACTACAGTGAATTTCAACACAAACTTTCATTTATGTGTAAAATTTTGCACATTCACATAAAAGCACCTCGTGAATTCTTTTAAATTGTGGATTTTTTAAAGTATACATTTAAAGTATACTATAAAATCTTCAAAAGATTGATTGATTGTATATTGTTTAACACCCCTCTCGTAATTTTTCACTTATATGGAGACGCCACCACTTGCTGTTGGAGAGCTGCAAAGTTTGTCCTATACTCGGCACTTACTAGTTAGGGCCATTGAGCAGGGTGGGATCTTTCTTCGTGCCAGCACCTACTGCGACACGGTCTCATTCGAAGAATCAGTCTCTACATCCCACAATGGGATTCGAACTTACAACGTAAGGATCATCTTCTTACTTCGCGACCCTAGAACACTAGCCACTGTGCCACACGGGCGAAGAATCATTAAAAGAAGAAAACACTAAAAATTTTTAGAAAAAAACGAAACTTTACAACTGGTTATCAGTGACTTCTAAATATGAATATACTGTACAAATAAGAAAGTTCTCTATCAAATATTGTGGGAAAAAGTGTCAATATGCAGATGTAAAATTAAGAGCATGCAGAGTTAAAGAGATAAAATGGGGAGATTATGTTCACTAAATTTTTCTCTTAAGGATATCCGATCCTCAGCCAGGAAGGATAACTCTTTCATTTATAATTTAATTCAAAAAGTCTTAAAATAATGCTTGAAGTTGAAATTTTTTCATGCAACAATTTTCATTTTGTGCCTCTACGTATGATTCAATGTTCTTTAAAGTTTTAACAAACGGTTTTAAAAAAGTTGACATTTGTACTTCATAAAACTAAGTAAAACTTGCATATTTAAAAAAAATCAAAGTTCTTTTAATTTAGCCTTAGTTACCAATTTTTATAAGCATGATTTGAAATTAGAAGTGATTTATGGTGTTTTCTTTGAAAGGAAACACTTTATACGCTATGCATTATGAAACGATGGAAGTAAGCAGGAGAAAGTTACAATTATTTGAGTATAAAATTCATGCAATTTTTTTTAAGAGCCTGGATAGTGGATACCTATCATTTTTATTCCTAAAGTGTATTTGTTGATCAATTTGCAATTAGAAAATATGCAGTAGATAGTTTTATTCGGATTTCCTGAAAAATTATTTGAGATTTACTAATTTTCCCTATATAATTTGATTGAATTTAAAGATGAAGTTTTAAGAAACACCGTGGGTAAACACATTTTACTTTGAGAATTTAGAGACATCTTTGTGAGCATTTTCAATTACTCAATGCCTGATTTTCAGAACCTGAGGATCGGATAACCTTAAGAACAGCTGAGAAAATAAATATATAGTACAACCATGTTCCTTGATCCAGCAGTTTTCAGCAATATGAAAAAATGTTTTTAAAATCACACAAACTGAATAGAGGATTTTGAAAACATGATTTTTGTATTGTCATGACTTCAAAACAAAAAATTGTGTTTTTCAATAGGGTCTGTCTGAAAAATATCATTGATATACAAGTTAAGTCAAATGAGCATAACTAATGAAGTTATGTAGAGCCTACGCACTTTCGACAAATACCATTATGCCCTTTTAAAACACATTTCAAACAATATTAAAACTTGTTCTATGTCTCCTTTATAAACACACAGTTCTTTGAATCATTACATAATACAGAAAAATAAATATGAACACAATGAAGCAATGCACTCAAATCGGATTAAAGAGGAAATCGAATAAAGCATGTCTGTAACCCGATGATTAACACCTAAAAACAAAAATTTGACATATTTTCACATTTAAAGTATGACCAAAAAGAGAGAATCATTAAAAAGAAAATCATTTAAACACAGATATACAAAGTGTTCTTTCTAACATTATTTAAAAAAAAAAACAATAACAATTTGATGAACAGAGTCTGTCAATTAAAACATGATTACACTGTAATTGGAAAATCCCATCACCGCTCAGTATAGAGTTTTTGTGAAGATATTGATGGGGATTTTTATAATTTTAAAATAATCCCATGCTTTCTTCTTCACTGACTTCAATGACAGAGTCTCTGGATTGCACAACTTCAGTCCACTTCACTGCAAAAAATAAGAACTTAGTGTTTTACAAAATGCCATTACAAATAATTTTTTTGACCTGGGACAAGTTTCTCAAAACTATCTTATGACTAAGAACTGTCTTAAGATTGCACCATAGCCGTTTCACAAAACTATAATATCTTATGATAATCTTAAGATCTATCATAATCTTAAGACAACTACTGTATGGTGGGAAATTCGCCCACGTTTTATTTTCACCCCTTTCGCCAAACTCTCAAGTGGACGAATTTAAAATGGGCAAATTCAAAATATACAACATAATTTCTTAAACAAAATTGTGACTGGGCAAATTTGAAACGGGGCAAAATTGTTTGCAAGTGTAAAAGGTCGAAAATAACATGAAGGGAAAATAACCCTGTATGTATTATACAGTAGAAACATGTATAAAGTCTAAAAAGAAATTGGTGACAATATATTTATTGGTTAAAAACTCAAGGATATTTAAAGAAAACGGAACAATGACAACCCCTAAGGCTAACCCCATCAAAAAATTGAGAATAAATATACGTTAATGATCATGGAACCTAAATGTACCTACTTTATATTTATACCCCCCGCTTGAAAAGCGGGAGGGTATATAATAATCAGTATGTCCGTCTGTCCATCTGTTACGCTTTGGGGTACCCATCTCTTATCCGAAACTCCTCTCATACCACTGAATGAAATTTGATGAAACTTTCACAGAATCTTTATTACATATTGCCATTGTGCACCTCCTATTTTACTTTTTGATCTGACATATATTTTGGATTTTCCAGAGCAAAACATGGACACTGCCATTTTATTCATATGGAAGGCGGGGGGTATCATTTAGTGAGCTCATTGCTCACAGTACCTCTAGTTTTCCACTTTATTCATTTCAAGGCGTATTTTCTTTCATTGTTCTCCCTCCCAACTGAAATTCCAATTCCCCCACCACCCCCCCCCCACCCCAAATGCTTCCTAAGGCCATATATATGTACATGTAGGTACATGTAAGATCTAGATATCATATATAACTTTATTCAAAATTGTTTAATTAGAATTCAATTCTCACAAGAATATCAAAATATCTTTGTCCAAGCATTACTAACTTTTGCATTAAAAAAATGGGTATCTTTCGATAACTCATGTAACTTAATGAAAATATCTCCAAAACTTTACATTTTAGAGGTGTTGTGCATTTCATATTTTACGTTTAAATCCCACACATATAAAATGTATTATGATAAGATTTTTAATTTATGAAATGCTTTTATTGTTCCAATGCATGTACACTGTAGTTTTGTATTAAGAATTCATTGTACCCGATATTCTGTATAATTTTGTATAATATAAATATGTTTAATCAATATTCCTGCAATAGCGTATATTCCATTTGAGATCTGCTAATATATGCTTTTATATTTATAAATTAAAAAGCATTCCTTCCCAGCGATAGGAAATTTTTCTTTTGCAGTTGCAAAGGATCAAATGCTAATTGATATGCGTTAGGTTCTGAATATTTTATAAAATTTACCCCAAAAAAAATCAATTATAACTATCTTTTTATCCCCATTCAGATCGATTTTTCTGATATTCTAAGTGCATTTGAGTTTAATTTGTCATGATCATAACTTTATGCTTGAAAAGCTGTTAAACAAATACAATATGCTTAACGGATATTGAGTTTCTATGGACTTTGCAAAATATACTCACTCTTTAATCATCACATGCATCAATAAGATGAAATCTTTGCAAGGGACTATTTAAATTAGTTTATACTTATATCAGACCAAATTCTGATATCTAGGAGACGAGAACAGAAAAACAGGCATTCTTTGATTGTTATAATGATTTCATTATCTAACAGCTATCTTTTATTTTAAAAAATAAACTTTTTACTTCGTTGCACCCAAGCCACAGTACAATGAAAGTGTCTCTTTTAATAAAACTGTCAAATAAACCAAACTACAAACAATTCTCCCACTGAGAATTAAATGTAAATTTTACACCGAATGTTAATTTTGATAATTTATGAAACACCCAAAACAAAACTGACATTGACCAAAAAAATTAAAGTAACTCGATCGATGAAGATTGATTGTTCTTCAATACTTCGTTACACGACCCGGCTGCCAATTCTGAAGTTCCTTATCTGGCTGAGCAAACTGTTTTGCTGCACATAACAAGTTCAGAAAAAGGACCCGATGCAGGTAATAGTAACATAAATCCGATAACCAACCTGTCAATAGGGGGTTTATTTAATTCTCTAATTCCCAAACCTGTAAATATACACAACACATTGTAGCGAGTACCTGAGCCGAATCGACGACAATCCTTTTGGTTGGCGGGTGTTTACACATTTATTCGATTTTAATCAGTTAAAGGATTCTATGCAGCCAGACGAAGTATGTCTATCTGATCAAGATGTATTCAAAGACCTGTCTTTGCTTTAACACCACATTGTAGCACTCTTGTCTTCATAGTTACCATTTATGTCTATTCAGCTATGCTAAATCTAAGAGGAATTTTTACTATTCGTTTTATACAGGAAATCTTTTTGGAAATTTTATACCTTTTTGGAATGAAGTGATCTCATTGAGTGACCATCAAAAATGAGCGCTGTTGCCCGAGACATTTGGCGATACCACCACTGGCCATCACAGAAGGATTTTTGGCACCGGCAGCATACGTCCCCCGGGAGATGGACTCATCGGTCGGCACCGGAGGAAATGCTGCAGGGGGTGAGCGGGGAATTTGTGGGCTTCGACAACAAAATCAGCCCCCAGGATCTAGAGAGGGTCCGCTACCATCACTGGCCGGAGAGACGTCAGAAACGAAATCCTATCTGGGATAACGTAAGTTCATTTTTTTTTACTTATAATGGCAAACTGCAGTATGACGATTTTCATGCAGTCCATCACTGCTTGGAAATATCATATGATTTCAATGAAGAACATATTTTGTTAATTTTTAGAAATAATGCCTACAGTTAATAATTTCGTATTTGTTTAGTTCTTGGGGCGATATTGTAGTATGGACATTTGCTCTTGTGGTCATTATTCATTTGGGTTGTTGTTTGGGATGTCAAATGAATGTTTCGTCAAAACCTGATTGACTCACACAAGTTTTTAATTATTTTTAACTTTTATGTGTTATCATTAACACAACCAAATGTTCCAATTCCCAATGATGGTTTACCTTTAAATCAAATGTCAAGTTTAAAGGAACAATTTCCTATAAAATAAATGTATTCGTTTGAATGGGCAAGTGTTTTGTTGATGTGGCCGTTCAAAGACCGTAAACAAGCTGATTTTGAATCAGTAATTCTAAACGAAAAGGGGTTAAGTAAGGATTCCTTGATTGGTTAATGTACCCCAAATCGCATTTTAAAAATCGCCTTATTACAGATTTAAAGCAATTGAACACATTTCTGAGAGCGTCATATGTAGAGCAAATACATTTGAAGTGGCTTTAAAAGAATTCATAAATAATCCCATGTATTGCAAAATAAACAAAAGGGTCCCTTTTCATTGTTTACAAAATTTTTAACAACTAATTTTGCCTGATCAATGTCGTGAAATACAAAATTAACTTAAATTCAATACTTTTCATATCTAATGTTTGCCTTTAATCACCCTGTCTGTCAAATATTGATTACTGAACATTGGTCCTTTTTATTATGTGGTCAGTTAAAACTGATTCAAAAAATGGCTATAAGGATGTATGTTTTATTAAAATATAATTTCAGGGCTACGTTGTTCATAACCTAATATTCTTTCAGAGCATTACATTACACCTTTTCCGATAAATTATTAGGAAGCTCTAAATATTGCACAATAGTTCTAATTTATTGGGGTTTATTTGCAGTTAGAGTGACCTACCTTTTGGTGCAAAAAGTTTACAGCGAATGAACAAATTTTTGAAAAATGATTAAAGAAGAGTTGACGTTATGCAAGTATTAGAGTACGAAAAAATTATTGTAAAATCACAATATTTGTATATTTTCTCTAAACCTAAGTAAAAAATCAAAGTACTCAGAAGTACAGAGAGCCGGGCTCATTTACAGAGTAGAATGGATTTCTAACATGAATCACGTTTACATTCTAATGAAAAAATTATTTTAAAACTATCAATATAAACGATAAGACACTGACAGTGAGTTTTTCAATCCTAATACCACGGTCCGATTTTGTCAGAATCAGAATTAATCTGGTACCGCAGCTGAATGTAAACAAACAGGTCAGTCTGGTTCCCTCTCCTGCTTTACCTCGTATGTGTAGAGAACTACGGTAACACTGATTATCAAAAATCCTTACGCTAATGAACTATGTTCTTTGACTTATGAAGTTTTACTACTAATGTTTATTTTATATAGATAAAACTTCGTTTTATTTTTGTTACTTTATTTAGCGTTTGTATTATCACAAAAGCGGTTGAGAGTAAGAACTATATTTTTGCATGTAACTTTAAAATGGCGACTATGGGGTCAACATCCTGCCTTGAACAGGATCACATAAGCCGGCAATTGCTCTTTGAGCAATAAGCCCGGCTAATAAAACAGTGATTTTTCTTCGCTATTGCTGCATTATTGGGGGAGACAAATTTTTCTCGTAAAATGTGGCAGGTAACATGTTGAAATGAAGTAGAAAAACACACAAAAATCTTCAGAGGGAAAAGGTTTTAAAGTCACGCCTATAAATCATTTATAGACGTACGCCAGACTAAATATTAACGGAATAGAAAACTCCTTTGGGTAACATGTATAAGTTATCAAGATACTTTCTAAGAAGGATATAAAGGTAACAAACAGTATTCAGTATCAAAGTCCATAAAACAATACAAAATTGGAGCAAAGCAAACACAAACATCCAAAATTTCAGAAGTGGGATCAGGTGCCATGGAGGAGTGAGCATTCCCTGTCGACCGGTCACACCCGCCGTGCGCTCCTTGTCATGACTAGGAAATAACGGAAAAATCCGTCGCCAATTCGGTGTATAGATATAATTAGGATGAAAAACGACAGTCAGCATTTGACTCAATGATAAATTGTATTTGCTGACCTGGCCATAGGATCATGAAACAAACTTAGACTTAAGTCAAATTTTCTATCGCCTATAAAATATTCATTAATTGAGGAATTTATTTAGAAATTTGCAGCTAACAACTCGTTTGAGATGCAATATTGAAAAATATTTTAATTTTGCTCTTCTCGACCTTACAACATTTTATAATAAAATCAAGATTTTGACTTAAGCTTAAGATGTTTCATGATCCTGGGACAAGGTCATTGTATCGACCATAGAACTTAGGAAATGATGACTTTAAACGAGACTGCTGATATTCGTTTTTCATCAACTTTTTTGTCAATAATTTACCTCATTTTAGAAATTATTCGTACGTAGAGCATGCTCTTGCGTATCGAATCAACTGAGATATATAAACTCTGTATTCAGGTGGTGAATGTATTTTGCTGCATAAGTAAGGGAAGTTGACGATAGAAAAGTTAAAGTCATCATGTTTACCATAGAGCTTGGTTGTTGATTTACCATTAATGTCTTTTTCAAGTAAAATTTCCAAGTATGAAACAGATGTGTCAGACTCTGTAGTATCTTTTATCCCAAGCTCACCAGGATATGTTGTATCCACAAAGAAATGAAAATTACCATTGTTAATTGACAATACGACGTCGATATATCTAAATGTCGAGTTGGAGGCCACCCCATGTGTTTTCTTCCTGTGTTTTAAGAAATTGAAGAGTAAACTTTAAATGTACTTTAATACAAAAAATCAAGCCTTTTCATTTGTATAGAGGGTTATAGTGTATGTTTCTTGTTATGAACTGTTTAAAGTAAAATAAAAAGTTTTCTTCAATTAATTAGAACTTGTATGGAATATGCTAGAAAAAATACGAAAGTGAACAAATTTTTGTATTTAGAATTTTGCTATTTTCCAGCAGTCATCAAGATATAATTACGTTTCGCCTCGAAAACAAGTAGGTATACGAATTAAACAAACTGATAAAGCACTGTTTAACTCTTAGCTCCAGCACATCTACAAATGGCTGTTTGAAGTTCCAGCACGTACATTTGTTGATTAGCTCCAGCACATCTACAAATGGCTGTTTGTTGATTTGCTCCAACACATTTGTTGATAAGCTCAAAATTGGTTATTTGTTGATTTGCTCCTTGTTCAGCACATCTACAATGGTTGTAAGTTGATTATCTCCAGCACATTTGTTGGTTGGCTACAGCACATCTACAAATGGTTATTTGTTGATAAGCCCCAATGGTTGTTTGTTGATTAGCTCGAGAACATTTGTTTATTAGCTATAGCACATCTACACATGGTTATTTGTTGATTAGTTTTAACACATTTGTTAATTAGCTCCAGTACATTTACAAATGGTTATTTATTGATTAGCTCCAGCACTAGCTGCAATAATGTAGCCCTCTCCCTTTTTTGGGGGGAGGGCTCCTCTCCAGAAAATGTCAGATATAAAAATCGGAGAGGGCTACATTATTGCAGCTACTCCAGCACATCTACACATGGTTATTTGTTGATTCGATCAAGCACATCTACAAAGGTTGTTTGTTGATTTGATCTAGCATATCTACAATGGTTGTTTGTTGATAAGTTCCAGCACATTTGTTGATTGGCTCCAGCACATCAAATGGTTACTTGTTGGTTAACGTCATGCAGCACATAAATGCATTGTCTATCTTACTCTACAATGTTCTGAGATATTAATATTTTAACTCAAACTACAGCAGAACTCGTTATTAATACATCATCATTGAATAATTAATGTGAATCTGTTAAAAAAACAAATCGACCAAAATATATTGAAACTATAAAAACAAATCGAGATCCATCAAAGTAAAGTATAAATGTTATCATAATGTTCTTTTACCGAAAAGTTTTCTTTCAACAGGCGTTTAGATACATGCAAGACGATGTTCCTCGTAGACAAGTATGTATACAACTGCATACAACTGCACATACTCTAAACAGACGCACTTTTTAAAATTAATGCTTGCATGAATCCTGTATAGTCAACAAAAATTTTAAAATGACAAGGAAATTAAATCCTGTAAAAAAGAGAAAATATATAAGTACAAATTCAAGTTAATAGATAAAACATGATAAGTTACCAAATTTATATTTTTTCAGGAGACGCCTAAATACGATCATGCTCCCTGGATACAAGTATGTTTTTCACAGATAAAAAATCTTCCATAGGCTAATTTGATATTAAATTAGCCCGAGGAAGATTTTTTTAATTCATCTAACTATTGAATTTATTAAAATAAAATGTTTTGAAAGGAAAAATGGTTACACATATTATGCAACTCCTCTTATACCACTGAATGAAATTTAATGAGACTTTAACAGAATGTTTATAATATAGTGCCATGGTGACCTCCTATTTTACTTTTTGATCGACACAGTTACACACTTCGGGTTTTCAATAGCAAAACATGGACACTGCCATTCTTTCTATAATATTGAAGGCTATCCATCCGTTATCCGCAACTCCATCTATACCACTGAATGAAATCTAATGATACTTTCACAGATTATTACACTGTAAAAAAATAACTAGTTAATGTCACGAAGAAAACTAGTAGATTCACTGTCCATACAATCACTACAAAAGTGGGAGGGTATATAGTGATAGGGATGTCTTCCATCTGTTAAGCTAATAGACTTTAACAGAATGTTTATAATATAGTGCCATGGTGACCTCCTTAATTGATCGCAGTTTAACCAGATATTGGTATATTTACTAGATAAGATTAGTAAATTTAGAAAAAATTGATGAGTAATTTTCACTAGGTATCTAAGTATCTATACGACCCCTTACAACTCACTATCTTAACCAGTAAACTGAAAGTTTACTAATCACGACCAACGCTTTACGAAACACACTAGTTAAATTCACTAGGTTTTTCTTTCAGTGTATTGCATAATGCCATTATGCACCTCCTATTTTGATATGACACTTATTGTAGGTCTCTATCAGAGCAAGACATGGACTTTGCAATTGTAATCATATGAGAGACGGGAGTATCATTTAGTGAGTTCAGTGCTCACAGTACCTTAGTTTTAAGGGGGGTTGGGAGAAAATGTTCATACTTGGTCAGTAATCACGGCAACATTGATTTAAAATAGTAAAAAGAGAACTAGACTATGAAGTTTCCAGACTGCGAGAATATTGATGAACAAAACTATACGTGTAGTAATATTTAATATTTTTTGTTAATTTCTGGATTATTTTGATCTTGACAAAAACAGATCTTTAATTATTAATGGTATTACTTTTGTTAATTATCAAAATAAATTTATACGAAATGATTTCATTGAAAGACATTTAAAATATGATTAAGAACCGTTTACACGCTAACATATATCTTAAACATCTTGACATGTGCGATAAAATTTATCATATCCCCCTTAGTAGTAAAACATAGGAGCCATGCGACTTTGACATATCAAGAATAATGTTATATTCTCGAAGGCAAATTAAAGGGGGTCGATACTCCATAAACACCTCTTTAAATTATTCAAGCTTAATATCTGATAAATAAATGAAGTATAAGATCAGCTGGGACATTTTAAACTTCTGCTCCGTCACTCCAGATAGAGCAAAGGCAAGCAGATAAATCATTTGGCAGATGCATAGACTGCATTTAGCTTCGCAATTTATAGTTTCATTGGATGAAAAGAAGTACACTGTCATGCCATGAAAAATGAATGTACAACTGTTCATTGAAGTAATTCCTTCGATCTAAAATTCCACATCAGTCATCACTGAAAAAGGAGATAGAATGTACATTGCATATATTCCTCCTCCCCCAAAAAGTAAAGACATTATACCCCCTCGCTTGAAAAGTGGAAAGGTATATAGTGATAAGGATGTCCGTCCATCCGTCTGTCATTTGTCTGTATATGTCCGTCAGTCCGTTAATTAACGCTTTGGGGTACCCAACTCTTACTTGCTTCTCCTCTTATACCTCTGAATGAAATTTAATGATACTTTCACAGATTTTTTAGGTCACCTGAGTAATCTCTTTTCGTCCGTCGTCGTCAGTCATACGTCGTACGTCGGTCGTAAACTTTTGAATTTTTAGCTTCTTCTCTGCAACCACTGAACCAATTTCAACCAAATTTGGTACAAAGCATCTATGGGTGAAGGGGAACAAAAATTATGAATTTCATGACCCCTGCTCCCCTGGGGCCTGAGGGATGGGGCCAAAACCACTAAAATTAGTGGAATCTTTAAAAATCTTCTTCTTTACTCCTGATTGTAATCAGCATTGAGTCCTCTAGCAAAATTGTGAAATTTATGACCCCAGGGTCAGGGGCTCTAGTGCTAGGGTGGGGTTAAAACGAGTATATAGTGAAAATGCATTATTTCTTTGAAAATCTTCTTTTCTGCTCCTAGGTAATAAATAAACTAACTAAATACATAGTTATGATGAGCAAGAGTGCCTCTACCAAAATTGTGAATTTTATGGCCCCAGGGTCAGGAGTTCAGGTGTAAGGGCGGGGCTCTCTATTGATTATATAGTGAAAATACATGAATTCTTTGAAAATCTTCCTCTCTGCTCCTGGGTATTAAATAAACTAATTAAGCACATAGTTATGATGAGCAAGAGTGCCTCTACCAAAATTGTGAATTTTATGGCCCCAGGGTCAGGGGTTCTGGTGTTAGGGTGGGGCTCTCTATAAATTATATAGTGAAAATACATGAATTCTTTGAAAATTGTCTTCTCTGCTCCTGGGTATTAAATAAACTAATTAAGTACATAGTTATGATGACCAAAAGGGCCTCTTCCAGAATTGTGAATTTTAAGGCCACAGGGTTAGGGGTTCTGGTGTTAGGGCGGGGCTCTATTGATTATATAGTGAAAATACATGTACATGAATTCTTTGAAAATATCCCTGTTCCAGGTTATTAAGCAGATGAACTACTTATATAGTTATGATGAGCAAGAACCCTTCCATAATTTTGAATTTCAAGGCCCCTGGATCAGGGGTACCATAGAGGGGGGAGGGCTTCTACTCTTATATACTGAAAATGAATTGTTTGAAATCTGTTAGTTTGTATTAATCAAAAATTGTGCAATGTGTGGACCTAGGGTCAGGGGTTCATAGGGGCACTACTGATTATTGCTGAATATTACTGATTGGTTGAAATGCAGTTTTTTCCCCTATCTTGCCTATGGGTATTAAGTAACCAAACTAAGCAATTGTTAAGTATATAGTTATGATTAGCAATGGTGCCCCTTTCAAAATTGTGAATGCCATAGCATCTGGCTTAAAAAACATGAATCAAATTCAATCACTGGAAAGTTGTTGCATAATGTTCAGGTGACCTATAAGGGCATAAGGCCCATGGGCCTCTTGTTTTTATATATTGCAATTGTTCACCTCCTATTCTACTTTTTTTCGGGTTTCCCATAGCAAAACATGGACACTGCCATTCTTTCTATAATATTGTAGAGTACCCATCTCTTATCTTCAACTCCTCCTATACCACTGAATGAAATTTAATGATACTTTCAAAGATTCTTTATAATATAATGCTAATGTGATCTTCTATTTTATTTACTTTTTGATCTGCCACTTACTGGTATTTCGTGTCTCTGAGAGCAAAACATGGACTTTGCCATCATAAGCATATGAGAGACGGGGAGTATCATTTACTGAGCTCAGTGCTCACAATATCTCTAGTTTAAATCGTTTATCAGCTGTATTTCTGTTTCTTTTTGAATATTTGTTTATATGAAATATAGAGGAATAGCGAACTGCATTTAAGATCAAAAGTCCATTAAAACAATACAGATTGAGAGCAGAGCATACACGGACTTTAAAAATATTAGAAGTGGGATCAGGTGCCATGGAGGAATAAGCATTCCCCGTGGACCGTTCATAAAAACCATGTGCTTCTTGTGAGCAATCAACTATATAATACTAGAAAGTTGTCCTTACTAACATGGTCATTGTATTGACCATGAAACTTGATGATACTGCAGATATCCTTGTTTAATTAATCATTAGTAACATCAAGTATTTTTAAAATCATTGCCAAGCCCTTTATGATTAATTTTATTTTAAATAACATTTTTAATTAAAAAGCGATCGTTGTAAACGTTTGGTCAGTCATCTTGAAACAGAGATGATTAAATTTCTACATTACTTTTTATGCCTACTAGTCATTTGAAACGTTAATGATGATTTCAAGCGATTGTTCTTAAATTCCAGAAGGTTTTGGATACATTAACTATTTAATGTAATGCATTTGCTTTACTGTGTTCTTGTTCGTATATATCATTCTAAAATAAGCCAAAGTATAGTACATTACCTTGTAATACCAAGGGAAACCAATATTCTATGCAAAAGGTCAAATGCAAAACAAATTAAAATTAAGTAATTATTGTGCCTAGCAACGAAATATACTAATGGAATTTTTCCGCTTGAGTTCAATCCAAACAAATAGATGTTTCAATTTTTTGATTATATTTATTAACCATTGTGAAGTAATTGTTTTGTGATTGATAAAAGCTGTACAATTCATTTTTATTTAATATGCCACTTTGAAACATTGATTATTAGAACTGCCAATTTGGTTTTCCAATAATCTGATATTTCATTAAGGTTCTCAGCACGGTTTTAGGAAACTTTTGTGTCAAGTTTTGCAAAAGATCAGAATACAATTTTGTACTATTTTGTATTCACTATACTTATTTAATTCAATTGTAATTTCAATGTGAACAAAAGAATTTCAGATTTTTTAAAATACAATCTTTCAAAATTATTAAAGGAACAAAATTATAGACCTTTAAAGCTTGTTTGGTTCAGTCGTGAATTTTTACTTACTTTCCAAAATTTTGTTTTTTTTTCTTTTCGATTTCTTTAGGGACCCTAGAATTGTTTTGTATGTTTAATTTTAGATCATTTTCTGTGATTTTTAAGTTTCTCAACCATCAGACCTTACTTTATAAGAAAGAGACTTATATAGGGCGCCAAGTCAAAAGTATCTCGCCGTGAACCAATAGCAGGCTCCAGCTAGATACTTTGACCTCATTCTAAATGCCATACAGTCTTATAAAAGATACAAATGGTATTTAATTCGGATATGTTCAACACTTTCATGAATTGCTATTATTTGTACAATCTTTTTAAAATACTTTAATTCTGAAATAAAAATCGATGCTTCGCAGGCTGCATTGTATACTGTTCAGATGGAACTATGGAGAAACTTTCTCTAATCGGTAAACAAAGAGTACTTAGATACTTTCATTGTAGATCAAACAAAACTCTTATCATTCTGGCCATATGTATATGAAAAATCAATGTGACTATAAAGCATTGTTTATAAAGCATATTGACTTTTCGTGGGAGCTTTTTATTCAATATTATAACGATTGTACGGTAAGAGTTCCCTCCCTCTGCTAACGGCCGCATTGACAACCGTTTTAAAACTTTAAATCACCTGAGTTTTGCAGTCTTTGAAGGTATTCTCATTGAAATTTGGATAACTGTGAATAAAACAGAATATTCTGTTGATGAATCGTGAAAGTTCTCAACTTTTAATACGAAACTACGGCTGACTCCAAGTTGGAAACGGAGTGACAGTGTAAACAGAGACGAGGCCACGGGTGACTGCTCGCTTAATCATATGGAGTAATAGTCGAAAGGAAAATGATTCGGAACTGATACCGTGCGCTAATTTAACAAAAAGTGAATGGATGTCGTTAAAAGCTAATAGTTGACAACCCTTAAGAATTTTCGACATCATTTTTTTTTTTATTTAAAAAGGAGTGTATTTAAAGAGGATATTTTTTCTTTCCAAAAAAAAAATGACAATTTAAGAAAAGAAATTTTATAGTTTAAATGTCTTTCTTGTGACGGAAATAAGGAACTATGCCGAAACTTGGAAGAAGGGTATGTAAACTTTTTATTTACGTGATTTAAATTAATCGCATTAATAGATTTGTTACACAAAATTATTTTTTGTATTTCATTTCATTAACCTAGTTAAATAATAATCTCGGCACGATTAATCGCAGCAGTATGTATGTAGGTATTATGACATACGCATAAAATGCAGAACAAATTGAATTGTATTTATAAATGTGGCGTTAAAGAAAACATGTATTTAACAATGAAAGATTATAAAAGATCAATTCATGCGCTATTCAAGGGGAATATATTTGAATAGAGGACATTTATATCTGTCAAATTGACAGTCTGGCGTTCTTATAGTTTTTATATATTGAATTCTAACGATTCAAATCGGAAATCTCAAAACTCTAAAGGAGCTACAGTCATGTCGAATAGTATACAAGACTGCTTTTATGGACGTTAGCAGTATTAAATTCAGTTTAGATGTCTGTTAGAAATGGATCGTACTGTCACTTACAGACTTGACAAATTAACAAACGTTTTGGCTGCTTCGGCTGTTGTTAAGGCCTTGTCACCCGGTTGCCTTTCGTTTTCTTTAATTTGTAAAGGACTAGTACCAAACCTGATAAGCCAAGCCCGTATGGCCTATACACTCAGGGGGACCTTATCAATTCTCCCTTTCATTGTGTTCAACTTTCCCTGATTATTGGAGTTTTGTTAACTGCCTCCGATGATAGGATTTGGTTCTTACCAACCTAATGTGTGGTTTGTCTCTGATTGCCGAATTGTAAGTCTCTACCGCCACGAGGCGTATCCCCTCTCAAGACCATTTTAAGCTGATACATATTTCATTTCTTTTAAGTGAACGCACATTGACACGTATTCGTATTTGAATTTTATGATTTATTGCCCACGTTATTGAATTTTATTGGCAAATATGTAAATTTCCCATTTAAAGTTCCAAGATATAGATATGTTTCTCAAAATCCCTTTGAATGTCCTTAGAAGTTTACGATATGCACGATGCAGGTGCAATCATAGACACGCGTTCCAAAAAAGGAATTTTGTGCCATCGCGACCGTAACATGGAATTAGATGGGTTAATTCGCAATTATGCCCAGATAAATAATTCACATCCTTGCTTGCGTATGTGAAATATATCAAGTCGTTACTACCTGTCTTGTACAGGTGTTCCGTAAAAGAATAGCATGCACCATTTATACCTTAATCCAGAATAATCGGACAATTAAGCATTTTGCACTGTGTAGGTCCCGGTTTAATTCTTTAAATAAATAAAGATACAGCTTATCCGGGAGAGTTTTGTCAATCGGTATTATGCCCCGTGTGGTAGATTTCCCATTTTTATTTACACCGGAACACTATTGGCACCTCAAAAATTTTAAATCGGAAAATAAAATACGACATTAAGATCCAACAATATTTTACACTTGGGGAGAAGTAAGTTTTGTTTAGCTTTGTGGTGAAGAAATGATATACAATTCCAATGATATTTGTTGTAAGTCCTTGAAAATGTTTCGCACCTGAAGAATGTTTACTTCGAGGGTTTTTAAAGAAGCCATTACCATATTTGAAGGGGTTGGGGCACTTATTATATACGATTAGCCGGCATTCTTCAGGTTGGATGGTCGGGGTTCATATCTGCTCAATCCGATGTTTGTCTGAATAAACATCATTGATTCTTGCTTCGACAATTAGACCTTTGCTACTGGTTTTTATGACAGGTGGAAAAGTGTATCTCGCTCTTAAAATCTCCGGTAAACAGAGGAAACGCGATTCTATACACAGAAAACAGATTTTAATCTTATTAATATTTGATAATCGTTTGTCAAGTTGATAATAAAGTCACAAATTCTCAACCGGACACCGATTTAATGTTTTTTCACTTATAATTAAAAATTCAAATATACTTGATAAATTTTCACTGCCTTACCAGGAAGAAAAATACAGTGACTGTAGAGTATCCTGAAACGTTATATCATCAACAAGCGATAACATGCAATGTATAGAAGATCCCATATCAGATAATCAAAACTATTAAGGGATTTAGAGGGTGCAGAGAAAATTGTTATGTAGAACTTTGATCTTAAACTTAATTTTAATTTGCTACAAATCATTATGAAATTTAGGTTAGAAATGAAAACGACTGTCTTTTCCAATACCTTTGAGCTTTTACATCGATGTGGTGATCCAGGCTCTTTTATTTTTTGTTTCTTTTTGAACTCATATACCCTTATTATGAGGGTTATAGAGCCAAAAATGTGCAAGTTTCTGATTCATACCACTTTAAAGTTTTAATATACATACTTTGTACCTGTCTTATGATTTTCAAAGAGAACAACCCCATTTGGTATATATAAGTCCACTGGCTTAATACATTATTGTGGTTCTTCTGCTGTGACCATATTTCTATACTGTATTTTGATAAAGCAATGCATGTCGATAATTTTGATTAATTTAGTACTGTGAAAAGTTCTTTATTAAATGTGTCAAAATTCCATTTATGTGGCATTTCTTGTCTTTTACTTTTGGTATGTAAAGAGTGAACGATCGATTCAATATACATATATCGATTGTTCAGAATAATAAAACTTAGAAATAACATTTGTGTAATTGAGTTTATGTTGGAGTACCGGTAAATGTTTTAAGCTCTTTAAAGCTTTTATTAAAATATGAATTTAAAATTTGATTGTAAATCACGAGAGAGAGAGAGAGAGAGAGACAGAGACAGAGGGGGGGGAGGGAGAGAGAGACTGTTTAAATGGTTTTCTTGTTTAAATTTTCCAGCAGTAAAGATCCACTTTATTCTTATTTTGTGCACTGGATCAATATAATTCTTAATTTCTTGTTAATTAATAAACAGTTGATGTTTGTAAACAAAACCGTGACAATGACACAAGGAACAATTTTGTATTTGATTTTAGCTTTTGTGTAAAAGGCAAGTCCATACCTTAGATAGCGTAAAGCACAATTTTGTCTTTTCCAAGTCATTGTCAAAGAATATCTAAGTGAATTTATACATGTTTTCCTACTTCAAACACTATCTGCTGGCCGTATGGTGATGAATTATAGTTCTTGATGTAAGCCTCTACTTAACACTTATACATTGATATATCGTGATATTTGAGTGTTCTTTGAAACGTTGAAAGGTAGTATTTGTTCATATGGACTACTTCAGCGTTGGAACTGGGGGCGGGGGTTGAGTTTGGTGGGGTTGGGGACTGAGCCCCACTTATTTTGCATACTTAGACATAATATAGATCCGCATATTCTCCTTTACCTTGTGCCATATATTGCATTTTTGGAAAAGAATAAAAGAAGAAACTTTTTTCTGCCGTAAAATGTCTTTTTTTGTTATAAGCCTTTCCACCGTTATTACGATTTTCAATTTTCTCCTGTGGTTTAATCCTAATAAGCTTTATTAAAAATATGCCTTTAAACATCAAACGTGGACAGAAAATACAAATCAATTTGTGTTTTAACATTGCATCAATTATTAATTGAAATAGCATGCCGCATGTTGATAACAATGCAATGAATGAAATTTTATATATTTTATAATCCTACCAGCATAACACAATATGTTGGACGGTGATAGAAATCAAGAACTGTATCTGTTCTCATATATCCGCTGTAAATCTAGTGTTTCAAAATTCACCTTTTCAAAATGCTGATCTTCATCATAGCAACTTTGATCACAAATTTTTGGAAGTTTAGGGAGAGAAAATTGGCCTCTTATACCTGGTACACTTTAAAAATCAAAGAGGTTACGCATAAAATAGTCAACATGATAAATTTATCAGCGGTTACCAAGAAGGATTAGATACCTCATATTGATAATGATACTTAACCTAATGTATTGGGGGACACCATGGCAAGGAAACGCAAGATTCCATTGTATCAATAAAGTAGCAAATCAGCACTCTGTCTGCAACGAAAGGTAGATAAAAATAAAATTTTTAGTGTTAAAATTCTGTCCAATTATTCTGTGGCATACATATCTTCATTAGGCGTAGACCGCAAACTAAAATTTGAATTAATATACCATTATTTGAACATAAATGTATCATATATTGCATGGCAGGTGATAGATATATGCATGAAACATAAGGAGATAACGAACAGATCAAACGTTCATAAAACAATGCAAAATAAGAGCAGAGCAAATATGGACCTCCAAAACATCAGAAGTAGGATTAGGTGCCATGGAGGAGTGAGCATCCCCTGCCGACCGGTCACACCCGCCATATGCTCCTTGTCATGATCGGGAAATAACGGGAAAATACGTCGTCAATTCAGTGTGTAAATAATGGACTAACAAAACGTATGCAAACCATCAGTCAGCATTTGACTCAATGATAAATTGTATTTGCTGACAAGTTCATTGAACCGACCATAGAACTTAGGAAATGATAACTTTAAACGAGACTGCTGATATTCTTGTTTCATCAACTTGTTTGTCAATAATAAATCTCGTTTTAGAAATTGTTCATAATATAAGTAGAGCATGCTCTTGCGTATCAAATCAACTTAGATATATAACCTCCGTATGCAGGTGATGAAGGTATATTGCTGCATAAGTAAGGGAAGTTGACATTGAAAAGTTAAAGTCATCATGTTTATCATAGATCTTGATTGTTCGATTACCATTGACGTTTTTTCAGGTAAAATATCCAAATGTGAGACAGATGTTTCATATTCTATGGTATCTTTTATCTCAAGCTCACCGGGGTATATCGTATCGACATAAGAATGGAAATTACCATTGTTTATTACCATTGTTTATTGACAATGTTGTCGATATTTCTAAATGTCGAGTTGAAGGCCACAACAAGTGCTTTCTTCTCTTAACGTTTAAGATTTTGGACAAATTCTGCTTCATATGAACATAAAATTAGGTTTGCTACAATAATAATGCTCTATTAGAAGCAGAGCAAATACAGACCCCTAAAAACAGCAGAAGAGGGATAACGTGCGATGAAGGACTGAGAATCCCATGTCAAGCGGTTACACCCGCTGTGATCAGGCAGGCGGGCCAACCCGCAGTCAAATTCAATATAAAAACAAAGGCCTAACAATTGGTATGAAACATGTACCTGTTATATCATATACTAAAGGTAAATGTATTCTCATGGAATTCAGGAGCCATTTTGATTGACGTAAACTGTTTCTTTGTGTCTTGTTATAATGGTTATCAAACTAAATGCTTTTGCTCATTTTAAGTAATCATTAAGTGGAGAAAAGGCTTTTTTGTTTCGTTTGATATTTTCTGCAACATCATCTTTTCTTTGAATGAAGGTTTGGATGATAAATGAACAGCATTCAGCTATTGTTTTACACATATGCCATTAAGCGGTGATCGTTATGTTGATTTTATTGTTAGTTTTCCCCTATTGTTCTGACAACTTCTTTCGCCACTTTTAATGGTTTTAGACCAATTTACTGATTTCAGACATTTTTGAGAACAGAAGACGATGTGTATTCTGCTATAAAATTTAAAATTTCTTTTATCATTGTCCGATCTATGGATAGACTGAATGACTTAATGGCATGTTTGAGAAATTTTCAATAATTCTCGGGATATTTTTTGAAGGTTACCATTTTCTGCAACTTCGAAGAACATGCATACATGTACAAAACTAACTCCATGAACAGAATGTTTGGTAAACAAAACGAATATTTCGACAGAGAAACAACTATTTGTTCCAAAAATTTTGAAGCACTTTTTTCCATGATCGTCATTAGAGGTTTACATAATCGCTGTATGATGCTTTCATGCACGATAGGCAGCAAGTGTTTTAAATAAAAATTATACAATATGGTTACTTTCTGTTGATACAGTTATTCACTTTCCACCAGAATATAGTTTAAAATGCCAGTTTCCATATCTTTTAATGACAACCTTCCCATAGTTAGTACCAGCTACAGAAGTTGTAGTTTTGAAAGATAGAAATTGCTAGAATCTTTTGGTGTTTAAGAATAAGGTCTTTAAACTTAGTACCGCTTATTAGACAACTTGCTACATCTTTTCGTTTTCTCTATAAAATTCAAATTTGATAGTCCTGAGGAGAACAGATATCGTTTACCGATAAACTGCTCAATAAAACTGGGAAAAAAAATTGAGACCAGTTTACGCAAATCCTTGTTTTGTTGTACGTCTATGAAATTTTGTTTTATCTTGGCGTAAGTTTAGAATAGAAAGAAAATTTGATTTTTTTTTAACTTTCGAACCTTTTATATATATTTTCCTTGTTAAAAGATTAATAGAATGGTTTTCATTGATTTTAATTAAATGGGCTCTGCATTTGCTATGCATGTAGCTTTCTGAATATAAATGTACCTTTTAATATTTAATTTTGTTCGTTAACCATACTGCTTTGGTGAAGTATCATAAAACCTTATAGTTGGATAAGATACTCTAAAGTTTTAACTTCCAAAACATATTAAGAAAAACTAGTGTCCTAGATTCATACTGCAAATAAAGCGACAGGTTCGTCGTTTCTTTAGGCCATTCTACGTTTTTCTTACGTTTAGCATCAAAAATTAAAAGGGAGACCCTTTCTTTTTATTAGGAACTTCATCACTGATAATAAAACAAAAACAATATCAATCATAAGATTTATTATTATTATTATTATCAATCCAGTCAATTCTTTGCATTTAACAGAAAATCCTACAATTACATTTTCATACTCAAAAACCAACCTGTACGCGGAAGTTGAATATAGAAAAAAAAACTTTTTCATGTTTGTTATAAAACATTTTTCAAAACATTGATATTCAAGATATAGATTTAAACCTTGTCGTTTATCTAAAGTGGAAATCCTAAATTATTGAACCATCGGTCAATCAGGACATGTCAATTCTAACAAACACCCTCTAATTCAGAGATAGTGCATGATAAGATACTTTTTACGCGACAAATCTCTCTTAGGTATCGATTAAAGGGGATAAAACAACATTTCAATGACGTAAAAGGTGTCGCAGTCTAAGATCAAGAAAAATAAATTCCTAGTTATAAGTTCAAGTTAAATCCAAATGCACCATTATTAAATATTAGATATAAATTGCAGAGGTTCATGACTACTCTAAAGCCGTTTTCTTTCCTTTGAAGAAGAGAAAACTGCTCTATTTCTTTTATATCCCGTGAAATGATTTTCTACCCTGGGTAGTACACGAGTACTTCAGCAATACTCGACTTTCGGGAGATATCGCCCTTTATCCTAAGTTAATGCACTTTTAAAAGTCTTTCTTGTAAAGAAGAATACGAAAACAAATTCAATATCGTTTTTAATAATATGATCATCTCAAAAAATTCAATCGAGAATTGTAAATTTTATTGGTTCTCATCACCACAATAGAACTTAATGGAAAAAAGAGTTCTATAGATCAGTAGGTATTATATGGTTAGTTGAGTAATTATGTTTGCTCATATTGGAGAACGATTTCTCTTTGTTATTTTTTGCCATAACTGGTATTTGCAAATAATCTAAATGGGGGATGTTTTAAAATTATTTTTTATAATCCCAATGATCAAGTTTCAAAATATTCGATTGATAATGTTGGTTGTTATTTAAAAGCATAGTAGAATGTACCAGAATTTAGTCGCTTGTTGTGTTCAGATACTTTATAAACAAACCTTTTTTTAAATTCATGTGAAGCAGAATTTATTCAGGGACTTAGAGAGTGCACTTGCTTTGGCCTTCAACTTGATATTCCGATATCTCGATGACGTATAATCTATTTTATATTGAGTTATTTTACTAGAAAAAGATGTCAATGGTATTCTAACAACAAAACTAATGAAAATCGTGATGACTTCAATCTTTCGATTATCAAATCCCTTACTCATGTGTTACTTGTGTCGCAATATCCCTTATTATCTGCATATTAGGTGCTTTATGCCTATCGAGCAGTTTATAAAAAAGGTAAACTATTAACGAGCAAGTTTTGTTTAAAGTCATCATTTTGATGTATCAAATTGCATGCGCCATCGACGTAAGAAAAGCGCTTTCATATCATGTGCGAAGGTAACCTATAGCGCAAACGTTTGTATGATTCTATTAATGATTTATTCAAGTTGATGAATGAAAAAAAAATGGATAAATAAAATATACAAAAAGTGTACAGTTTTGCGATTGTATAATTTTCACATGTCATCATTTTGACATCAAGTTCTGTGTTTCGGTCCAATGACTTTGTCAAAATGTACTATCTATCATTTGAAGTCGAATGCTGACTGACGTTTTTTCATACCACTTATTAGACCATTTTGACACAATGAATTATATACTGATTTTTCCGTCTGTCCCATTACGATAAGGAAAACGGCAGGTGTGACCGATCAATAGGGGATGCTTATGCCTCAATGGCACCTTATCCCATCTCTTACGTTCTAGATGTCCGTGTTTGCTTTGCTCCTGATTTGTATTGTTTAAATGGTTTTTTGAGCTTGATTATTGTTTCTTATCTCTAAAAATATTCTTGCCTTGAAATGTAATTTACTGTATATGTGAAATCTGAATTAAAGTCCTCAATACACCCGTATTTTATCGTATATAATGATATTACAAATTAACAATCTTAAATCGTTTTGGGTTTGTCGGGGGCGAATTTGTTAACGGATGCAACAAGAAGTTCTCTTGACTGTCTACATTTATATTTTTAAATATTTAAAATTAAATTTTGAAAGGTTATTTGCATTTCATATGTTTTATAAGGTTTTGCTTGACTTCTTGTATGTCATTGATAATATTGGCATTTTTTAAAGGAAAGAAAAAAGATTATATAATTATATTGCCAAAGGTAATTTATTGGAAAAGAAACTGTTGTAAACAAGATGATAAGGGACCCTTTAGCTTTTCCTGCTACATTGTACATATATGTCAATCATGTGCTTTTAGATGTCTCATTAATGGTTGCAGAATTCCTGCAAAGGAAAAAAATCCCATGTTGAATTATTAATCATCATCTGGAATAAACAACAATTTTCTTGACGGTAATCTAAAAAAGAAGAAAATACAATCATAGAAAATGACAGTAAATGCTTTTCATAATCCTTTTATTTTCTGAAAAAGATCTTTTGGCTATAAAGTGTGATGACCGATAAAAGGGAATGTTTCATTCTAAATGTCATGTTAGTGTGAAAATATTGGAAATAAATCTGAATACTGATCGGTTTTGCCATGGGGTTGGTGTTGCATCTTTACATTTTTGAAAATTTCCCCTAAGGCTTATAATTGCCCAAGAAATTGTGTATGATAACCTGTATAAACGCTAATTTTTACCCTAAAGCGAAAAAATTTACTGACTTTAACCATACGTAATGTGACAAAATATAAGATTACAGAGTAAACAAAATTCTCTCTGTAAGTTATTACTTTTAGAAGGCGGTTTTCATGCATATCCCTTGAGAAAAAGTTGATGTTTTCCCCCTCACCTACATATCCATTCAGATTTTAAGTATTACTCACTGTAATATTGCATGAAATTGAGCGCTTTTTACATGTCTTTTCTTTTGACGAGAACTCATATACGTCACTTCCGCTTTATAACATCTTTTACTCAGTCTGAAGGGGTCTCGGTTTAGTTATTTCTTCTCGGTGAAAAAAAAGTGCTTCTTGAGTGATATTGACATTTATGAATGTCATATGAGAATATTTTTAATTCAAAAGTTGAGATAATCTTATTTAAAAATATTTTCTTTTAAATCAAGTTTTACGCGTTGCAAACTTAGGTTAATGGCATTCAAGAAATTTTTATTAAGAATTTTTAGTCTCTTAAATTAACCGTATTGACAACTGTTTTTAAATATCTACTTCGTGGTTTAAAGTCAATATTTCTCTTTAGTGTTAACATTTTTTCTTAAAACTTTGAATTTTAAAGTGGTATCAAAAATGTAGGAAGAGTAACACCCCCGACCGTCATACCCGCTGTAAGCCCTATATACATGTATTAATCAGGTAGACGGGGAATTCCGTAGTCAGATTAAGTATAAAATCAAAGGCCTAATAATTGAGATGAAACACGTCAGCAACATGTAATACGACATTACAAACGGTAATATTTGAGAACAAAAAGATCATTATAACGTCCATAGAATTTACGAAATGCTGTCTTTAAGCGGGGTTATCTGAGATTTTCAAACCTTGTAACATAAACTTATATGTCAGTAACCTATCTCTGTCTAAAAGCATGTTCTACGTATGAACAGTTTCTAAAACGAGATAATTTACAGGCAAACAAGTTCATGAAGCAAGGATATCAGCAGTCTCGTTTAAAGTCATCATTTCGTTAGTTCTATTGTCTAAACAATGACCTAGTCAGCGAATACATTTTATCATAACGTGAAATATTGACTGACGTTTTCATACTGATTATAAGGCAATTATTTACACATTGTGTTGTCGACGGACTTTCCATTTTTTCCCGACAAGGAGCACGCGGCGGGTGTGACCGGTCGGCAGGAGATGCTCAGTCCTTCATGGCACCTGATCTCACCTCTGATGTTTTTAGAGTCCATTTTTGCTCCGCTCCTATTTTGTAATGTTGAATGGACTTTTTAGCTCTAATACTATACATTTTCTCCATGTATCTCAGATGATAGCGGAATATTACTATTTTGATAAGGAAAGCTGACGTGAAATACTGAATCCAACAACCAAGCTCTAGGATAAACGTGATGACTTACTTATGCAGCAATATACCTTCATTAACTGCATACGGAGTTTATATATCTCCGTTGATTCGATACGCAAGAGCATGCTCTACGTATGAACTATTTCTGAAACGAGGTAAATTGTTGACAAACAAGTTGGTGAAACAAGAATATGATCAGTCTCGTTTAAAGTCATCATTTCGTAAGTTCTATGGTGGATACAATGGCCTTCTCAGCAAATACAATCTATCATTGAGTCAAATGCTGACTCACGTTTTACATACTAATTGTTAGCCCATTATTTATATACTAAATTCAAGATGGATTTTTACGTTATTTCCCGATCATGACAAGGAGCACCCGGCGGAAGTGACCGGTCGGCAGGGGATGCTCACTCCTCCATAGCACCCGATCTGATGTTTTGGAGATCTGTGTTTGCTCTGCTCCTATTTTGTATTGTTTCATGAAAAAAAATTGATCTTGAATACTGTTCGTTATCTCCATATGTTTCATTGTTATACAATTTAGATGTTAGTTAGGCCGTTATGGTCTATAGTCAGTAAAACATTCAGATATGAAATAGATGCGGCAGACTCTATCGTGTCTTTTATTTAGAGTTCACTAGTCGACATGGAAGTAACTAATTTTAAAAAAAGAAAACAACAAGCCAAATTTTAAGTGCTCGTCATGGTTTTAATTTAATATTTTGCAACATCACAGGAAATGTTATTTGATTGAAACTATGTAAATCATCTCAATTGTTTTGTTGCCTTTTATTGTAGTAGAAGCAAGCGATAATGTAGTTCATTAGAGTGTTCCTAGTAGACACGTAAAGGGAACTTTTGTCTCCCAGAAGATAACAAATTGTGTCCCCCATATTGATTTTCAATGAGGGGGAGTTTTGATCCCCACAATTTTCAATTACATATTTTGAAGACTCTTACGTTCACTACCAAGGATGCTCAGCTGGAGATACGTGTTATAATCAAAGGTGCAATACCTTCTGAGAAAACATTTTTCTAATGGTTTCAAGATCAATGCCAAATATTTATGCCCTGTAAATTTAATATATAGTACCACTCAAAAAGATAAGAGATCATCCCTGTCTTTTTAGGGAAAACAGTGTAATCTATAATTCTGATATTTTAAATTACTGGTATGTTCAAGAATAGGAGAAACCGCTGCACCATTTTTGAAATTCAAAATCAAATAGTTTTTCTTTCAATCCTAACTAAATGGCTCAATGGTAAGAGCGTTTGCTTTAGAGTTGCAGAGTAAGGAATTGATATCTACTTCGCGGATTCGAATTCCACTGCGGTTCGTGGAGACCGATCTTTCGGATTAGGAATATGAACTTATAAAATAATACAAGAAACACGAAGTACCAACATTCATACCTTTCAGGAAAGAGAAAATGTATTGAAATAAATTATATTATTATATGACTGAATTTTCCACTGCGGTTGTTAGAAAAATACTACGTTGTGGACGTGACGTTCCATCTTTCCTCTACATTGATCTAAAAATAGATCGGGATACTCTTCCAAATTGATTTGGAAAGCTATTTAAACTAATAAACTTTTTTTCATGCGAAGGAAACATAAGCGAATATATATTTTCGGGTGAGGGTGGTAAGAGGGGATGCAGGGACACTCCTCCAACACTTTCACTGAACAACAATTTTTCCTTTTTTGGCAGTCGGTTTTCCCTGATAATACTCCTTCCTTTAAAATTTATCCCAGAGAATAATAAAAAAAAATAATAAATACGACCTGTAAGGTTGATTAACATTTTAATTTTGCTTCTCTCTTAATTGTATTTGGATAGGACTTAATAAAATGCAAACAAGTGATGGGTTTTATCATTTTATTAGTGAATCATATAATAAAACAATTATTGCTGTGTTTTGAGGTCAATACAATGATTTAACCATCTTCGAAGTAGAAAGAGAAAATGTATTGAAATAGATTATAGTAATACATGTAATACTGTAATAGCTCTATTAAACATATGTGCATTGCATGTCTTCTCACTAGAGACTTATTAAAGGTCCTCTGGAACGAAATTATACACTTGTAGGTATCTCTGGTTTAATACTTAGCATATCTTCAATTCAATTTGGCGTTAACCTGAATGACAGAAAAGAAATAATTTTATACCCCCAATGTATGTGATTATTTAAGCTATTTTCAGTTTTATCCCTCACCTTTAACACAGAACTTTATTTAAAATATTTCAATTGTAGTTTCAGGTATTTTCTACAACAACACAATGGCATATGATGTTTCATTTTTCAAAAGCGACAGATATCGAATAACGGTAATTAAACGAAATAATCACCCGTTGGTGTTTAAATTTGGTATGTAAGGAATATTTTCGTGATATTTCCCCCCGTTAGATATCAAATTCCGCCCTCACCGCCTAACCTGTTCGGACCTGCCCTTAAGTCTTTAAAATCCCCACTCCATGGTCTCACGACAGATTTCTCGTAAACGTGTTCTATGAAGTCTTTTTATCAGTTCAGCTTATGTCATTTTATAACTTTTGGCACATTTACTTTTCGTTTACCTTTACATTTTATTCCCCCTGTCTTTAAACGTCCCTGCATCGTCTGTTTGGGATACGAAATCTACATGGATACAAGTAATATACACTCTAGTTTTTTGTGTTTCATTTTAAGGTGGAGAAATCTTGTCAAACTGGAAGGAGGGGAGGGGTGGGGGAGAAATGCTGAAATATTGTTCGAATGTTTAGAGAAAAGTTGGTATATTTTTCTACTGTCACCTAAGATATTTAATCTTCTATTGAATGAGAGTGACAAGTGTTTCCTTTATGTTTAAATGTCCGGGTAGGTTGTATTTAAGCACAAACTGAATTTGTACTTGGTATAATGAAGACATATCTTAAATTTAAATAAAGCGCCTTCATTTCATATGTGTATTGGAGTTTTTATGATATAAAGAAATCACAAATTATTTTTGTAATGGATTGAAATATTCTTCTTCGGCGTCAAATAATTTGCATTTAATCTAAAGGAAAGTATTATTTTGTTTGTGTACGAGTTTTATATGAAGTCTATTATGGGGGTTATCATAACCATTACAGAAGCATCCAATCGGTTAATAGTATAAATCCCAATTTAAGTTTAATATCCCTGTATATTTAAAGGCTGAGGTTTCTTTGTAATATTTGCAATCAAAATCAGCGAAGCCGGAAATAGGATGCAATTTTCGTAGTGTAGACATCAATTAAAGAAAATTTTTAAAAGATTTCATTTCAATAAGTTCTTGATGACTGGCTTTCCTTATGTTGCCTTAAAGAGATTTTGTATACGAGACATGGGATATCTATTCTAAAATTCCAAGCTTTCATTTTTGGGATAAAAAGTCAAAGTCTCTCATCGTTATAGTGAGAGGGATAAATAAAGCTATGCCTGTTGCCCAATCCGATTCACTTTTTGTGATAAAAAAAATTTGTATACATTGTAAATTTTTTTTTTTTTTGCCAATGATTTTTTCTTATGGTTTTCAAGTAACGCTTCCATCCTCAGTAGAAAAAAAATCTATAATGTTATAATAATCTATAAATAACGTGAAAACAAGGATTAAAAATATGATGGCAACAATAAACACAGCATAAATCTCTGAACAGGACATTAAAAAGGGCCCCTGAAAATTCCAAAAGTGGGATCAGATGCCGAGAAGTAAACATCCCTGTCCTCCAGTTCGTCACAGTCGTCGGTAGCTCTATGTATTGACCAGGAGACGGAATATCCTGTAGTCGATTGTAATTTATAATTTTTTTCATAATTTAATCCATAGTTTTCAAATTAAATTTCAAAAGCTTTTTAAAATATCACTTACGAAAATATTTTTGTTTTTTTTTTTTTAAATTTAAATTCCTTTAAATCTTGAAATGTTGAGAAGTCTATCTGTGATTGAAAGTAATAATAAAGAGTCTTTGAAAAAATCTGTTTTTATTATTTGTCAATTTGGCGAGCGTTCAGGTGACATTATTCAAGTTCGTCTTCAATGGGCTTTCTCTTTTCTTTATTCTTGGTAAATCCAAATTATTCAAATGCATGCTTCAAATCTATGGTTTTCAATACCTTTCTTTGCGATTTCAATACATATGATCTTCGAGATGCATATATGTTTGGCAATGGGCCCCCTAATCAATAAAAAGCAATTGCCAAAAACATCGATCTAAATACAATATTAAACGGGTCTACAGTGACTGAGAAAGTAGACGTGGTTTTTGAAAGATTTCTGGTTGTCTCCTTTGGTTTGGACCTACAAAAGCATTGGAAAGGAACTGAGCGCCTCGTTCTGTTTATTGAGCTGTCAGAAGGTGTTTGCTTGTCGTACTAATATGACATTAGGGAATGGTGTATCTCTACTTTGAGGTAGTTGCTATTGGCACTGTTTTTAAAGGGATTTAAATCTAAATTTGTCTTCGTGCACGGAAGAAGTTTTGCTAAAGGGAAGGTTTCTTGCTGTGTCTGTGACTGAAATCGACCCATCATGGCTTGGGTTTGGCCGGAGGAAGTGGGGTCCAAAAGTCGCCCTAAATCCGCCACACAGGCGACATGGCCCACTCCAGAGGAGAAGGTCAGGTCACCCTTAAAGTCTGAAAATGATATTCAAAAGGTTGGTTCTTTAATTTTGTTAAAATATATTTAGCCACGCGAGTTCCAATATTTTTTTAGTAAAATTGAAACGAAAATCAATTTTTTACTTGTGTAAAGATGTGATATAGTTAAAAAGTGTATCTTACAGTTGTATATACCGGACGAGAAAGCACGGCTGGTGAGTTGTTTTGCATGTTACTGACCTTGTAGCAGTGTTCAGTGCATGGGAATGTAGAAGTACAACATTAGTTATGAATATATTTGGAAAATACTTTTGCCTCTGTGGAAGTTCTAGTAATATTTTTTTCTGGTTTTGGGTCTTGTATGTAAACTTGTTCCTTTGCAGCTATTGAAGCATGTGTATTCCTTGGTGTGCAATGTGAAATCTGAGCTCATCCTTTTGTACTCCACTCGTCAATTGTTTTATTGCAGGGCAATGTTTAGTCTTTATTTGCTCCATTGTTGACAAAATATTTCTATTCTTTTCTATTACGACTTTTTTCCCAAGAGGAAATCTGTATTTTGACATTAACTCAGTAAGGAAATTAATTTGAACAATAAAGCTTGTTTGCACTCAATAGAAAATAAGACCAAAGTTTTAAAAAATTCAACAATTTTGTTCGTTACCATGCTATTGAAATCCTTTTGTTTACAATGAATTTTTAAACCTTCACCTTTCGACATACCTCTTCTTTCAAGAGCACGTTCAGCCTGTTTGCCTTGCTCTTGAGAGTCTAAATATTGTTCTTAAAATTAATACGATTTAACACTTTTTCCACAACATAGACGTACACTATATAATTGAGTTTTAACCATTATATCAATTGTGTTTGTTCTATCACTGCTAAAATTTGAAAATAAACTTAAAATCTAGTGTATCTAGTAATATCTGACATTATGGAGAGGTGACTTGTAAGTGTAGTTTTCTTCTCGGTTGCTAGGATGGAAACGTAGGTATCGATCAGACAAATAACTGATTTGAACCTTTTCGTTTCTGGTGCTAAAATTGAACGTCGATAATTTGAGAACATTTGCTGCATTCCTATTATAGGAAGAGAAACATGAATCCATTCCTATAACTTTGCTCGTTACCATGACGGCAATATAGGGTGAACAAAAGAGGTAAAACTAAAAAGAACCAAAAGCCTTGAACAGCGAAGACATCTGAAATTTAAATTCTATAAAAAATAAAGCCCTATCGCTTTAATCATGGATCTTTTTCCTTTGCCATTAATAATGTAAGCAAAATGTATTCACCACGAGTTCCATATCAATTGATCTGAATACGTTGCCCTTCCTGTATGTACAATAAATGATAACTTCAGTTTACTAGCAATTCTATGGAGGGATGTCAAGACTTGAATCGTCATAATGATGTTATTTTTAAAACAGATTATATAATCCAAAGAATTTGAATAAAATGCATCGTCATACAGTATCACAGAAGTCAATGATGTCCCTTTTGATCTGATTTCTGCCAATAGATGGCACTAATTCGAATTTACGTCATAATGTGCCACATTACTCTTGGATGTGTACCACAAGAATGGTCAAAATCATTTATTTTCTTTAATATCTTTAGACGTGTTCTTTTTAGATGGGTTTTTGGGTAATGGTCGCATTCAAGCTTTTGCCAAATTAAAATGTTTGGTAGAGGAAATCCAGTGTCAGTGACAACAAAAGTTGTCATTTCGACTGCAACGATACTGGTAATTTTGACGTCTTTGTGCAAGTTGGAACATTTCATTTAAATATGTCACATTTAATACTACAAATCGCGGATAATTTTGATATATGATACATACTCTTTGACATATACATGAAGCAAATGTCCATAAATAGGATTCAATTAGATTGCACTAATAGAGGGTTTTCAATTTAAAAACTATTTTTCTACAAATTTACGACAAGTGTTTGTTATCTCGAATTTGATCTATTTAAGTGTTCGAAACAACGTTGTTATCGATTTGAACTGTTAGGAAATTTAAACCATTTTTACATTGTAAAAAACACAAATATCAATGTTTCGGTGCTCGTAGATCAATGGTGTTCAATAATGAGAGGGCCGAACGGTTGAATTCGAAAACCTTTCACCAAATGCAATATTCGCAAAAGCATTCATGAAAAGTAATATAATGTACAGCATATTGAAGTCAGGCTTAAAATTTGCCATTACTTGATTTTGTTATTCTCACTACTAGACGGGGTCGCCATGGAGAGATAACTATTAAATTAACTAACATCAGGACAGATGTTTGATTTATTATAAGTTAATATAATCATTCTTAAAAGGGTACAAACCTCGCCAAACAGGGTGTATAATTGTAATGTAATAGATCACTGATCGCTCAGTCTTTGACATTAAACATAGTTTTGACAAGTTAAGTATCTTTGTCATTTCAAACTCGGTAAAACAGAATGTTTAATGATAATCTAGGTGTGGTAAAGGAGGTCCTCTTATCAAGTATAACTATTACCTATTATGTGTCCATTTAACCCCAGTCAACTTTAGTGTCATGATTAAAGGTCGAGAAAAAATACTTTTATTGAACAGCACTTGATATGAAAATGATTCATCTTATCGACTACTTGTTGGTTTTATATGTACAATTATCATATTCTTTCAATTGTGCATACATGAGATTAAAAAAATACCTTGATTATAGCTTTCATATATATTAATCCGATATGAATCTACCTATTGCTAGCATTAGATTTTAAATGGTCACTTACTTTATTTCAGAGATCATGATTGTGTGTATTAGTCTCTAAAAGTGCTAAAGTGACTTTTTAGGGCATTTCATTTTTTCCGTACTCCATGTCATATCCTTTAAAAATTGTGAATTTCATATCCAGCGTATAGAATAGATTTATGTATGATGATATTCATTACCCGCGGACTGTTTCTATCTAGATACTGTATATCTAATTCTGAATAATTATCTCTTCTACTTTTTCCCAGAGTGAACGTCAGGAATATGACTTCATGCACTCCAACAACATCACGACGCTTACGGCGCCATTTGGTACCAATGATACTCCAAATATATCCTACAAAATTATTGGCAGTAAACCTGTTCATGTTATAGAAAGCTTGAAGCCACAAAGGTGTGTATTATCATTGATCATTAATGAAAATTATCCTTTCTACTGTATTATTTAATATTTAAAGATATGCAGTACAGTGCATTGAAATATTTTATAAGGTGGAATTATCAAATCACCTTGCATGAAGTTTAGAGACCAAAAGTTAAATGGAACACAGCCATGAATGAAATCATTTTAAAACATAGTGTTAGCTTTTGATTTCCCTTGACCACTGTTTATGCTTAAGTAGGTATTAGCCCTATTTTAAAGTCAGCATTGCAGAAAAGATTAAAAAAATCTTAAGACCTTAATTACACCCATTCCACACTTTCACGAATCGTTCAACTTCTTGGCAACTGGAACCTTGTTGACAGTCGCCATATTCGTTTCTGGATAGAAATTTCCTTTAACTAATATATATTTCTGTCATAAATATTCAAGGCCAGAAGATTCAACAATTTACACAGGGCCAAGGATTCATAATTTAGACGGAGTTACAATCAAACCAAACCAGGTTAATCCAAGGATTTTAAACGAGAAAGCCAAGGGATATTATAGTGCACAACAGGTAAAGGAAAATATTTCAAAACATTTTGGAAGACCCTTTTTCATTGCTTAGGACAAAAGGCTTTGTATGAATGCATTTTGTCCTATATACTAGCATGAAACCGGTGTTAGTGAAGAAAGTCATGAAAATATGTTATGTTTTTAATTGAATGTTCATTGTTTCATGAAGAATTAACACATTTACATGCTTCTCTGACATTATTAACTTTTTTGTTGTTTTAAATGTTATACAATCGTTCAGAAAGGGCCCTGCCTGTTATTTCTTGCTTTGTAAATCATTTCTTGTTCACCTCGCTATTTCTTCCCAGCATGACGGTTACACCGAGGAGGTAGCGTATACTCATATATCCACATGCATCATTATATTATTTGCACTAATTACTGCTTGGGCGTGATAATTTAGATACTGATTCCTAGGGAGTCATGTCAATTGGTTGATAAAAAATTGAAGCGAAAGCATGGTTTCACGATATTTTTCCTGTTATGGGTGGTCAATTGCATATGTCACCTAGCTTGTAAATATTTGATAATACGATCAATAGTATTAAAGTTACCGATATGTTTAGTCATTAATCAACAAATAGATTCTTCCAAGGCAACTGGTTTTCTGACAGGAATGTTTATAAAAGGATTCCAATCGTTAACAATACTTTTTCAAATTCTCAATAGACAAGATCTTTATCAGTGGTAGAAAAGGAAGGCATTTAAAACTTACCCTCAAAAAATCAATTCTAACCTTGGTATCTACTGGCTACTAACATTTCCTACTGTCAGATTTTCTATACATCCCTTCATATTTTTTCTTCTGGTCTTTCAATTCTCAAAAAATTACTTATTTCATTCATAAAAGCATAGCACAAATAAAGTCAAGCATATACATATCAAGATACATATGCACTAAGTATGCAGCTATGAAATCAAAAAAAGATAAAGAAAATGTCCCAAAATAAAAAGCTAACATTGCAATTTGAAATTGACTGCTTTTTGCCTAATAATATAATAATAACTGGGAGCAAGATGGTGTGTTGACGGTTATATGTGTTTTAGAATTACACTGGGCTTCCTAAGTTAGTGACTTTGGTGAGTACATTGTAGTAGACTTTCACTGCTTTCTTTGCGTAGTTTTCACCAAGTTTGTCAATCATTCAAGTAATCTTTTCAAAATTCTTTTTACATAATTATTTCTATTAATTTTCACAGTTTCCCTTATTTCACTAAATTATTTTAATCAGATCCAGACATATTTGTAACATTGGTTTGCATTTTTGATGATTTGATATACTTCAATGTTTTGCATCTACATCTGCTATGACCCAATTGATTTTGCAGTTGAATTTCTCTTTTCTGTTATTTAATGATATTTTAATGACAGTACATCAACGCTTTATGTCTATAAAATGAGCAATTTAGTAATACCTACGTAACGTGATTTTCTATTTTCTTATTTACTGCAGCAGTTTTCATAATTTATTTCAGTTTTTGCATTGAAAAGTTTAAGCAATAAGCTGTACATCAAACAATTTTAGAGTTTAAGAATAAAATTTCAAAATAAAATGTTTCACGTTAGCAATTCTGTATATTTTTTATTCCATGTTTTCCTTGCAGGACCAATTCTCGTCCCACGTGCATGGTAAACCTACATATTCAAATCCAGTCACATACAGAGGTCAAAGGCCAGATTCTAAAACACTAAATCCTTTCCCCAATCTACCTCCCATAGAGGCCAATCGCGGCAAAAATCAGAAATCTACCGTTTTTGAAAAAGAGGCTTGGATTCCATCGAATGGTCTGGAACCCAAACTATCCACAGATACTGAGTATAAAGAACATTTTGAACCAGGGAGACCAAACAGTGAACGATACCAACCCACTTATCAAAATAATTTTGACCGTGTGATTCAGAACAGTCCTAGAAAATCGTACAGCGAGGTAGGCGGTCCAACGATGGAGAGATCATTTAAAGACTCAATGTTACAAATGTTACCACCAGAACCATTCTTACCCTCTGACCCTGTGAAATATACGAGCGAACAACGTCAGAGGCTGTTAGATATGGCGGCAGAAGAAATGAGAGGAGTCACCACCGACAGGCTGAAGGGGGCCTACCACCTCTTATCCAGAATCGACAGACAGCTGAATGGATTGTGTCAGTTTGAAAACGTGAAAGACATCTTGAAGCAGGAGAGGGTAAGTGAATTTCATCTTTACTGGGTAAAAACCTACTCCCGAACATGTGCTCAGAATAATATATAATATAATGGCATTCTGGAACCTTGATCTTTTCTTGTTCTGTCCATTATATCAAATACCTGTATATATTCAAAATAGAAAGAATACAGTCCTAGGACATTCTAATTCTTTCTGAGGATAATGTGTAACATATGTTTTGTTTGAAGGCTGACCCAACTCAAGACACTTTGAGGCTTATAGCAGCCATGTGTGTGGTTCCAAAAGTGCAGAATATGGTTAACTATGAAGACATTATTACATTTTTAAACGATGCAGTCAGACTTACACAGAATGGGTAAGTAATTTTTCAAAAGTCTTCCATATCTGTACCTTAGTTTGACAAAGATAGAAGATTTGATATAATAGGCTTTTGAAGCTAGCATTGATGTAAAAGTTGATTGGTCAGGAGTATGACTTGTTAGACAATTTAATACTTGCGTTGTATCATTGGAGCTTTACCCCCTAAGTAGATTGACGTGTAACCATTTTAACAGAAAAGCAAAGACCTTTACAGTATACATTCTAAAAAGAGGAGTTAATGTCTTTAAGATCACGGTGGTATAATATAATATTGTGTAATTGACACATCGATCGGGAGTGTAATTTTTATATTTTGATCAATAGATAACGTTAATTGAGGGATATCTTCAAGTTTTGTAGACAATCCTTTTTCTTAACCTTGCAAATGTACTTGTATATTGAAGATATAATTTCTTCTTTGAAATCATGTTACATTGATTCCATTTTCTGTTAAAACCAATCTGTCATAAAACTAGTAATAATAGCAACTGTTCCTGTCTTTCGATCTTTTGATTGCACATTCGCGATCTTTAAATCAACGATAGGTGAAATCTAATCGTTTTTTAAATGTTCGAAATAACGAAGCATAATTGTTGGCAAAAATCCCAATCTCTCTTGTCTGTATTTTAGTTTACACTTTTCCATATTGCAGAGATATCCTTCTGTATTACTGTCTGCTTGCAGATTAACTGTTGCTATCTGTTCTGTATACATATAAATGTTTGTGTGGACGAATTTTTGTCAACAAAAGGAGATAAATCTCGGTACTTGTATAAATCCAACATGTCAATGGAAAAAAATATCCCAAGAGTTTGACGAAAATTTGTTCTCATTAATACTCATATCAGAATAATGTATGTTTAGTAACATGGCGCTTACTGGCTTTGTATGGTTGTAGCCCATCCGACTCTAGTCGTCATCAGTATTACCAGCAAGGAGGGCCCTCGTAAGTCCTTAGCCTCCTACACTCCTCCACTGACTTCTGCATGTCCTGTGTTTTTCCTCCTTAGCATTTCCACTCTTTCTGTTCGTCATTTTGAAAACAGTATATCAACCGATAAAAACAGTCACACTACATAGCAACCATGATAAAGTCTTTTTGGAAACACGACAAATTTATATCCAAATGAAAAAATGATTTGTTTTAATTGGTTGTCTTGGTAGTGATGCTTTTTATCTAATCAGAAGAGTTCTATAGTAAATATAGAGGAACTCGAATGGTTCAGAAGATTTCTGTAGTAAATATAGAGGAACTCGAAGGAAAACCATAAAGATATACTGCCTTTAAAATGATTTGGAAATTGAAAGTTCCCATAAACTTCCTTTCTTTCTTTATGCATAAATCAGCACTGGTTGCAAGGTTGAAAAATAAAAAAAAATCACAAGGGTGTCTTTGAATGCTTAATGACAATGACTTTCAGTGAATCAATAGAATACCATATTTTAAAAAAAATAGCAAATCTACCTAGAAAATCAAACAAATGTATTTATATTTACTACCTCGTCAGCAAATATATACATGTTCAAATATCTTTTTAGCAAAGGAGTACATCTTCAGATATCTCTTTAGGAAATGTATTACTATCTCTTCAGCAAATATACATGTTCAGATATCTCTTCAGCAAATGAATTCGTGTCCAGATATCTCTTCAGCAAAACATGTTCAGATATTTCTTCAGCATATGAAAACATGTTCAGATATCTCTTCAGCATATGAACACATGTTCAGATATCTCTTAAGTAAAGGAATGCATGTTAAGATATCTCTTCAGTAAAGGAATGCATGTTCAGATATTTCTAAAGCAAATGAATACATGTTCAGGTATCTCTTCAGAAGAAGGATATGGAGATAACGAACAGTATTCGATGTCAAAGTCCATAAAACAATACTAAATGGGAGCAGAGCAAACAAGGACCTCCGAAACATCAGAGGTGGGATCAGGTGCCATGGAGGAGTAAGCATCCCCTGCTGACCGGTCACATCCGCCGTGTGCTCCTTGTCATGATCGGAAAATAACGGAAAAATCCGTCGTCAATTCAGTGTATAAATAATGGACTAAGAATTCGTATGAAAAACGTCAGTCAGCATTTGACTCAATGATAAATTGTATTTGCTGACAAGGTCAATGTATCGACCATAGAACTTACGAAATGATGACTTTAAACGAGACTGCTGATATTCTTGTTTCATCAACTTGCTTGTCAATAATTTACCTCGTTTTAGAAATTGTTCATACGTAGAGCAAGCTCTTGCGTATCGAATCAACTGAGGTATATACACTCCGTATGCCGGTGATGAAGGTATCTTGCTGCATAAGTAAGGGAAGTTGACGATAGAAAAGTTAGTCGTCACGTTTATCATATAGCTTGGTTGTTTGGTTACCATTAAGCAAAGAAATACAACTTCAGATAACTCTTCAAAAAATATTATAGATCTTCAAATATTTCTTCGATTAACAACCATTTCAATTATAGTAACATCTTAAAGTTTTAGAAGTGATTGGTGTTGGATATTTGTGTTCATAACTGCACAGGTTTGGTGTGGGTTGTATGTTCAGACAGCACATTATTTTTTTATACTTAATAATGTTCTTATTCCATCGTATTGAATCCAACTATTACTAATAATAATGCAGTAACATTTTCAGGATGCTATTAGAAATTAATAACGTTATATGGCAACGGCCTCCAATTTATTTTATTATTAATTTCATGAAACATGTCAACGATAGCGAAAAATTCAATGGATAAAACCCCATCTTTTATGGTTCATTAGATTTCTATGTATTCTATTCTAATCTTCTAGATTTGTTTTCTTATAGAGTCAAAACGAACATTTCGATCCCCAGAGAGAAAGAAACAGCGATGCTGCTTCAAAAAACAGCCCAGCAGTTGGGAACTAGTAAAATCGACATAGAAAGTTTAATCAGAACTTTTCAACTTTACGACCACGAGCGCACAGAAATGCTGTCCGCTCTTGAGGTATATGTCTATTGGTCAATGTAAACTGTTCTGTCACATTTTCTCTCAGCTGTGAATGGGCTGCCCCATGTCTTCAGACAAGAGCAGTTTTAGTATTCAGACCATCTACATATTCTTTATCATCTCAGATATAATGCAGATATAACATACTGCTGGAAAATATTTTCATCCGTAATTCTGAAGATAATTCGTTATTCACATAGTCAACTATTGTCTTTTTTCAGATTAAGAACGTTTTATTTGACAATAAAATTCAATTGACTGAATCACTAATCGACGATATTTTGGCAAAGATGACAGATGCAAACCGGGACGGAAAATACAAGTAAGATAATGTTTTTCATGTTATGTCAGAATTTAAAATTTGATAATTTTACTAAGGATCCAATACTTCTTAAGGCAGAATTCGTATTAACATTTACTTGATTGAAGTGCACGTCGGATAAAGGTACAGTTGCAACTAAGAGTTGTTTTCTGTTTTAGTTGGCGACGGTTTGTGGACTTCTTAGAACGCGTACAGCCTGCCAGAACGGGACTGGAAATCACGTACAACAAACGACCCCTTGAATACGCAAAACAGTACCCCCAGCCTGTTGAGTCCTGGCCCCGGGCAAGGGAATCTCCTCGATATTCATCTCCCCCTCCAGTCAATAATTACGGACCGGTTGGTAGTTTTGTGAAAACAAAGGGTTGAATGGTTGCACATGTTTATGAATATTACTGAGCACGGAAAGTTAAACTGCATGTTCGGATAAGAAGATTTCTATTTTTATCATTTTATTTTAATGCATAAATACATCAATTTTCAATGAATTATTTGAAATGTTTGATATTTGCACCGTTTGAAATTGCTGCATGGGATCAGTGGGAACGATTTTTGATTTAATGAGTAGAATTAGATGCATTAAGAGACAATGTGATACTATGAACACAATATAGTTTAAAATGATCAGAAGATATTGTTTACAGATATCTGTGAACAGACGTAGAGTTAAGGACTCTGATTCAATATTAGTGGATAATTTCAATGCAGATATCAATTATGTTTAAAAATTTCACAGAGATCGCCATTATCTCCAAGAAAGAACATGAGTTATTCGAACAGTCCTCGGTTCGGAGGTCCCTCGGGCCCCAGCAATGATATCTGGCGAAAAATCCAGGATATCGAGGACGAAATAAAAAATTTAGAGCAAAATAATCAGGTACAATATCATCATGTCATCACAATGTTCATAAGTTGTTAATTTGTACATCCCTATATCTTATGTCTCCACAGCCCAATACAAATCGCCAATCTCAGAAGGATATTTCCCATCGCATTGCTACAGTCCAGGATGAAATCAATGAGTTAGAATTCAGCAATAAGGTAGTCCTAGCCAAGGCTAGCCCTAGATCTGTATACCCTGCTCCTACAGTTTTATCAGAAGATTGATTTCAGAAACACCCTACACCTTGACCCAAAGAAACATTTTGAAATCTTGACAAACTAAGAAAATACAAAGTGTCTTAAATAAAAGAACAGATTTTATATCCTTTTTTCCCTTAAGTGAATATCATCACAACAAATATGTTCACTGAAAGGGAAAGAATTTGAGTTACATGCCTGTTACTTTTGGGATGGCCCTTTGTATTTTCTTAAAAGTCTTTGTCTAGTGTGTGCACATTGTTTCGAAAGGTCAAGAATTGTGGTCTCTGAAATTATCTTATAACCTGTCCTTGTTTTATCACTTGTCTCCATTGCTAAGTGTTCTTTTCTCTGCACATGTGTTTGGATTTTGAGGCACGTTTTCTGAAGGTCTCCTGTTTTTATTCTGTCTTGATTTCTTCTCCTATTTATGGAGGGTAACGGATTAATGGTATATTGCAAGTTAAAACCGTTTAAGAAAAGCTTCCAGGTATCCAGGTAAAATATTAAGGATCATCTTGTTTTCATGCTTTTGTTCATTCGTGTTTTATGTCTTGTGCTATTATTTTTTTAAATAAAAAAATCAATGTTTGTGGCTAAATTTTGATTAAAAAATCTTTATCTGATAAGAAATATTTTTCTAACATCTTTCCATCTCCATCTCTTATTTCTGTTTTATTAACAAGAATCTGAAGTCCGCTTAACCAAATATATAGATTGTAGACTTCTTTAATTACAAAATTAAAATGTAATATTTGTTTCAAAATTTTAAATAATCTTAAAGACGAAAACCTTTTATGAAAAATCTTAAATTAAATATTAAACTAATTGTATCATGATCGAGGTGTGTTCATTTTCCCTGTGACTGTTTGCAGTTTTTGCGACAAGGCATCGAGTCAAACGCCAGGGGTGATTCCTGGGAGGCGAAACTCATCCAACTGGCAGGGCAGCTGTATCGCCTGAACGAAACACGCTATAGATCTAGTGGTAAGGGGGAAATACCATAAATAAAACGTCGAAATAACGTCTTTATTAAGTTGTTTTATGGTTATTCAAAAGTGTCTGCAATTTCATATCAACAGTAAGAGGATTTGACGTGACGTTTAAAACTTTAACAAATTCAAATCTTCAATGGATGAATATTAATGATAGATAGCTGAAATGATTTTTTTAAATTAAACATTTGAAAAGATGTTAAATGTCTGAGAATATTGTATAAGTCAGATACAGTTATACTCCTCTGCTTATTTGTGCACTAATCATATAATCATTCCAAATTAGGAGTTCTGCCGTTTGAGACAATTGTGGACCAAACGACGAAGTACAATGAAAACGCCAGAATGGGATTACCATATGACGTCATATATCGACTTGCTCAAAGACATAGCAACGATCGTAACCAAGTAGATATTGATAGATACCTGAACGACTTAGGAGATGATAGAACATGGTACATGAAATAACCTTTGGAATTGTAGATTGTCAGTGCTGCCAAACAACATAGAATGTCTCTGTCATTACGTCATTTCTGATGTCATCACTTCATGTCCACTTAAACAAATGTATAACTTTGTAATGAACATAACATTCCAGAATGTATATCAACAGATTTACAAAAAATTTCGATATTTTTGAATTGATATACTGCCATATGGAATAGGGAAAAGGGTTGAATGCATATTACTCTTATTGCAACTGGAATCTATGGTCAAGGTTTTGATTTACAATTAATCGTGAAGTATATCATACATTTAAACATATTCAAAGTACTTTCTATATTTTCCCAAAGGCTACTGGAATGATCAAAAGAGAGTTCAAGTTGTATTATAATAGTTAAGGGGATGGAACACAAATTTTACTGTTCTACAATAGACTTCCTTGATCAACATTCGATAGACGTCCATGTAATAGTCTGTGATATTTTGTCTTATTTGATTCTGTCTGTTTTAGATTAGAATTTTAAGAAGGTATATTCTTCTCATTTTTTCGCCAAGGAGCTTTAGAATTTAAAAAAGGAAAAATATATATTCGTACGTTGTTGTACAAGAAAATGTGAGAAAAATACTAATTATATACTTAAAGTTATTGATTAAATCTGTGTGAAAAGATGTTGGAAATTTAAGAAGAAAGGTGCCTGATAAACTTGTATGTGATGTGATATATCAGCAGAGAACTAAAGCACAATCGTAAATGATTTATATATTTAAAACTATTATTCCACGTCTTGTACAGTAGTTCAAAGTTCTGTGATATTTTGGATATATTTATATTTTCATTAATTATATTTATTGAATAAAGGTTAGATTTTACATCAGTTATTAATTTGTTTGTTTAAATGATTGAAATATTAAATAATAATGAAAACATTTAAAGAAAATTCATGAATGTGAAGATAAAGAACAGTGACCAATATCGTAAATCCAGTAAACAAATCGTGAAAAGGGCGAAAATGCGGATCAAACCCTGTATACACCAAAAGTGCAATCAGGTGCCTAGAAGGAGTAAGCATCCTATGTCAACCGTTCATTTATGATATATTGATCAGGTGGACGCACTGTAGTAAAATTTAGAATAAAAGACATGATCTACCAAAAGATATCAAACATGACAGACAAAATACGACCCAACTGTAGGATACAGACAAGGTTAATATAACCTCGTATAATTTGCATAATTAAACAAGGTTGTTCCAGCGGTAGGGCACAAACAAGGTCATTATTAGCTGTAGAATTAGCAAAATTAAACCAAGTTGTTGAAATTCCTGTAACATCAACTTATTTGTCAGTTGTTTGCCTTGATTAAAAATAGATGATCGTATTCAGAGCATGCTCTTCTGTATCAGATCATTTGGAGACAGACACACACCATTTCCAGGTGAAGTTGGAAGATTGCTTTGTAAATAACAGAAGATGACGATGGTAAAGCTGATTATCTCATCTGTCATACAGTTACGTTCTAGTGGTCATTAACATATTCAAATATTAAAGAAAATTGACATACTCTGTAGTGTCTTTCCTTTGAGTTCAGTTGGATGTATCGAGTCGATAAGTGAATAAAAGTAATTATCGTTAAATGATAAAACATTATCTATACATCTAAATGTTGAGTTGAAGACTACAACATATGTCTTTTTCCTTCTTGTGAAAAAAGCTTTCGAATAAATTACACTTCATAAGAATATAAAAACAGGTTGGTTGAATGAAATGAACGGGAATTCCAATGGATTGTTGGAAACCCTGGTCTCCGAATACTATACGGGAGTTAAAGCATCTTTTTGATACCAACTTCGGAGTACATGTAGGTAGAATCAGAATGAGAATGGTTTGTACAATTTTCTAGATGACCGATCAAATGATATGAACATTTCTGAGTTCCGTATAATACTAGTAATTTATTGCTAATGTTTATGACCGTTTTACTCTTGTTAGCAATTTTAAGCTAAAGGAACAAACGGGTTTATTTGGAATTTTCAGTTGTGTACTGTACATTGACATTATGCTACTTTTGACAGCTCTTTTTTAAATACTTTTCGGAGATGATAGTATATGGGTTATTTAGTTTATAACAAAGTAGCGCGTCTAGAGTATCGATCTGTCCAACCGTCAGGTTCAATGAAAAACGTCAGATGCCAACGGATGGTTTCGTCTTTTACTCATCACATGAGACCAGCCGTGGGTGTCCGATGGAGACGCGTCTTTTACTCATGAGACGAGATCAAAAGTAAGTATCTGAGAAAAAAAACGACGATTTTACTCATTAAAATTTGAAAATCTCTTGAAAAAACACTTTCACTAGTATTCTCACAGGATTTTCGTCATTATCAATTATACATTTTACACCTAAAACATTCTCAAAATAGTATATTTATTAAACAATTCTTGAACCTATATTTTCTACATCTTTATATAATTAATAATATATTACGTATTAATCATCCTAAAAATAGTATGACTAATAAACAATTCATGAACTTATATATTAAGACAAGACCTTTCTATAGGTATAAATAATATGGACCCGCTTAATTTTAAAAAACCTTACTTTGGCCATAACTCATAAAAAGTTAACTCCAGGGATTTCATATTTACCAAGTTTCAACTTATTTTTTCAAATTTAGATAAATTTATTATCGTAAATAATCGCAAACATAAAATAATCTCATATTTTAAATTCGCTCGTATTGCACTAGTTGAACAATATAATCATATTTCAATCTTCTCTGGCTATTGACTAAATATCCCTTATACATAAATTATACTATTGCTTTAATTGTGAATCAGATAACTTAAGTAAATTTTAGAAAGACGTTAAAAGTGAAAGGGAGGTAAGTGGTACAGAATCTATTGAACATGAATCTTCTTTAAGTTAAATGCTTAAGCTACATGAGTAAAACATTGTTAATTCACATCAACACCGTTGCGTCCTAATATGAGCATTTATGGGGAGTAGAGGTACTGTGTGCACTATGTTTACTAAATGATAACCTCACCCCAATGATTATCATGGCAAAGTCCATGTTTTGCTCTGAAAGACCCGAAATAATTGTGAGATCAAAAATTAAAACAAAATGGCACAATGACATTTTGTAATAAATATCTTTGGAATTATGATAAACTTTTATTCTGAGGTATAAGAGGAGTTGCGGATAAAAGATTGGTACCCTTAAGAATTATGGAATGAAAAGAAGTGTTCATGCTTTGCTATGGGAAACCAAAATATATGTCCGATTAAAAAGTGCACAATCGCACTATGTTACAAAGATTCTTTAAAAGTCCCATCAAATTTCATTCAGTGGTATAAGAGGAGTTGTGGATAAGAGAAAGGTACCCCAAAGCGTATCAGACGGTAAATAGTTGTTATATCGACAAAGTTATAATGTTTTGAAGCTACATTGGCTTCAGATTAGTTAAGCTTAATTGTTGCACATTACGAACTGTGTATATTTATATTTGATAACAATTACCGATGTCATTCGTGTTTATAAAAAACCAATAGAAACTAGGGGTACTGTGAGCAATAACATCACTAAATGATACCCGCGCCTCCCATACGGTTATAATGGAAAGTCAGTGTTTTGCTCTGGGAGACCCGGAATAAGTGTCAGATCAAAAGTAAAAAAGGAGTTGCACAATGGCATTATGTATCAAATATTCTGTAAAAGATTCATTAAATTTTATTCAGTGGTAGAAGTAGAATTGCGGATAAGAGATGCCTACCTAAAAGCGTAACATATGGGCATACAGACAGATGCACATCCTGATCACTATTTACCCTCCCACTTTTCAAGCGGGGGACATAACTAGAGGCACCGTGAGCAACGAACTCACTAAACCGTACCCCCTACCGCCTCTCATAAGGTTATGATGAAAAAGTCTACGTCTTGCTATGAAGACCCGGAATAAGTGTCAGATCAAAAAGTAAAACAGAAGGTGAACAATATGGCATTACGAAATGAAGAATCTATGAAAGTATCATTAAATTTTATTCAATGATATAGGATGAGCGGTGGATAAAAGACGGGTACCCTTCAATATTATAGAAAAAATGGACGTGTCCATGTTTTGCTCTGTGAAACCCAAAAAATGTATCCGATCATAAAGTAAGCTAGTGATACTATGAGCAATGAGCTCAATAAATGATAACCCCGTCTCCCATATGAATATAGTGTCCATGTTTTGCTGTGGGAAACCAGAAAAAATGTGCCGGATCAAAAAGTAAAATAGGATGTCACAGTGGCAATATGTAATAACGATTCTGTGAAAGTTGAATCAAATTTCATTCAGTGGCATGAGAGGAGTTGCGGATAAGAGATGGGTACCCCAAAATGTGAAGGACGTAGACAGATGGACATACCGATTACTATATACCCTCCCACTTTTCAAGCGGGGATATAAATACGTGATGAACAATGGCGCTATGTTATATATCATATCGCCAAAGTTTTAATGTTTTGAAGCTACATTGGATTCTGTTTAACTACCATGAATAATTATTGTACATTACGAACTGTTTTTATTATAATTTGGTAACAATTACTGTTATCATTCATGTTTATAGGAAACCAATAGAAATTAGAGGTACTATGAGCAATAACATCACTAAATGATACCCCCGCCGCCCATACAGAAATAATAGCAAAATTCATGCTTTGCTCTGGGAGACCTGGAATATATTCAGTTGTATAGGAGTTGCGGATAAAAGATGGATACCCTTTAATATTATAAATATAATGGCAATGTCCATATTTTGCTCTTGCAAACCCAAAACATGTATGATTTTGTGGAAGTTTTTTTTAAATTTCATTCAATGGTGAAAGAGGTGTTGCGAATAAGAGATGGGCACCCCAAATATGGACGGACATCCCAATTATTATATACCCTTCCACATTTCAGGGGTATAATGATTGCATGGTACATGTAAGAAATATTATTTTTGAAAATCGGATTTCATATGTAATGGAAGTGTCAAACATTAACACAAGATTGACGAATATTCTTACAAATAATCGGTATGATTAATAATTTGAGGACTTTTGGATGACATGGATTAATTGTTACAATGTTAACGGATCTCAAAGTTTAAAACATACACATTTTGGACAATTTTGAAATTGATGCAAAGTTGATCTATAATAGTTCAGAGTTAAAATATGATTTAAACATTTCATACTTTTTTAAAAATAGTCTTTTATGTGTTGTAAAGGGGGGCAACAGACACATTGAATTTTTCTTTTTCTTTTTTCACAATGGATATATTCATTAAATATTTCATATCATTGACAGAAGATAGTACATACAAATTATAGAAAAGTATAACATAAGATTAATGTTTACGGTGAAAAATTATCAGTTACATTACCTTTAGAGAAATGGAACCATTAAAGGTAAAACGTTTCGTCAATAAGTCAATAGTATTTATCAAATATAAAGAAACTAGAGGTACTGTGAGCAATGAGCTCACTGAAAATTCTCTCTCTCTCTAATGAATATAAAAATGGTTCTATTTTTGCTGTTTTAAACCCAAAATATGTGTAATAAAAAGTAAAATAGGAGGTGTACAATGGCAATATGTAATAAAGATTCTGTGACAGTTTCATAAAATTTCATTCAGTGGTATGAGAGGAGTTGCGGATAAGAGATGGGTACCCCAAAGCGTAAAAGACGGACGGACGGATCCGGACATCCCGAATACTACATGTAAATACCCTCCCGCTTTTCAGGCGACGGGTATAATAACATAAAATCATTATATGACAAAGCCTATATGATTCGTCCAATTTAATGAAATATAATCTCCATTTAATGACTATTGAACAGTCTTCTTAGAGCCTTTTAATTTCTATGCTACATAACTTAATAAAAATTAAGTAAATATATTTTTGATTTAATACAGCCAACGTATAAGCATTTTTTTTAAAGTTTGCCCTTTTCTGCACGAAGTTTCAAGAAAAACCATGATAATGTGTACCTCATAATTTCAGTGCTTACAGAAGTCTAAATGATGTTTTCTTTTATTTGAATGTACTGGAGTGGGAAAAATGCTAGGGTAGTGGGGTCTCAATTAAAAAAAAATGTAAGTGCATTACCTTCATAAATACAAGTAACAACAGTGAAAATAACAGAAAGACCGACGTCTGCTTCAAAAATTTAAATTTCTTAGATCGAGTTTAAAAAATAAGAGCCAAATGCACTATAGGTGGTAATTTATTTTTTTTTTTCAAAAAACAGTTTTGATGATTTTCCATCTGCTGTTGTTCGCAGTTTGAGCACATGCAGAGTCAAGGCCCCAGGATGCACTTAAAAGTTTTCGCATTGAAATCTTGTCACATATGTTTAAGTCTTCTTTATTTTTTTTAAAACACGAGACAGGGAACACTTTGCAAAAATCGCGAAGAGCAAATTATTCTATCAAAATTATGAAAAATATTTTTATTGTTACTCAAGGTTTTCACATTTTTAAATATACATTTCATCATATAAAACTAGATTTGGCCAAAAAAAGAGAAGCCCCAAACCTGGCTCCGGGGAAATTAAACTTAGAAGAGTCCCTTCTTGAATGTCTCAGTCCAACTGTAATTCTAATTACCAAGCCGTCATTTCTCGCTGTAAATGATTTTACAAGTGTTTTACCTTTTTTGTTCTTTACAAAAAATAAATAAATAAATAAATAAAATATGAAAAGAATCAGCAATCTCAACTACTAGTACAACGCACTTTGTTAATTTGAAGGGGTCGATCTAATTTTGTAATATTTTTTATTTGTTTTTGGGGACTGTTTTGATGTGCCATCTTTTTGCTAACTTTTTCTGATGATGTTTCGATTGTCTTGTTTTACATGTACTTTTTTCTGGTGAGCACATCAAGTGAGCTTTTCTGATGCAAAAAGTTCTTCGGCGTTGGCGTCGTCGTCGTTGTCGTTGTTATGTTTAAGTCTTTTCACATTTTCATCTTCTTTTAAAAAAAACTTGGTACAAAGTATCCTTGGGTGAAAAATTCAAGTTTGTTCAAATGAAGGGCAATTCTCCTCTATCAAAATTAGTGAAAAAATTAATGGCATTTTTAAAAATCTTCTTCTCAAGAACCACTGGGCCAAGAAAGATTCATGTGGAAGCATCCTTTAGTGTAGATTCATTTGTTCAAATCATGCCCCAAAGGGTGGGGCTGACTCCGTTTTACATAGGAATATAATTAAAAATCTTTAAAAATCTTCTTCTCCAGAACCGCTGGGCCAGGAAAGATGAAAACTGTAATTCCTAGGTAGTGCAGATTCAAGTTTGTTCATTTCTCGTTGTAAATGATTTTACATAGGAATATATAGGAAAAATCTTTAAAAATCTTTTTTCCAGTTCTTGGGCCAAAAAATGAATTAAATAATTAATAAAATTTGTTCAAAAGACCCCCGGGGCAAGGGTGGGGCCAACCTGGCAACTAAGTTTTACGTAGGAATATATAGGAAATATCTTTTAAAATTTCTCAAGGGGCCAGGAAAGATGAAACTCATGTGAAATCATTTTGTAGATTCAAGTTTGTTTTCATGACCCCCGGGAAGGGTGGGGCTGGCCGACCCAAGTTTTACATAGGGATATATAGGGAAATCTTTTAAAATCTTCTTTTCAAGTACTTCAAAGCTATGATTATTGATATTTATATGGAATCATCCTCAGGTAGTGTAGATTCTTTTTTCTGAATGCCTTTTTGGAGGGGGGGGGGGGGAGTAATTCAAGCCCGATGTGCTCACGTGAGCTGATGGCCAGGGCCTTGTTGTATTTTTTTTTGAGAGACCCATTACTATATTTTACGTAACTGATAATCAGTTCACGTTTAAACCGCCATTTTAATAAATGACATAAATCGAATTCATTTTAATGAAAGTGTTTTTTTTGTACAAAATCAGCAAAAACAACCTGCGGTGAGCTTGCCTGTAAGCATTAGAAGACATGAAATATTTTATATTCGTTATGGAGACGTAATTTTGTGCACTGTGTATACAGAGAATTCAACAACATGATACTAGTAGTTGCCAACGTGTGATTATTTGGGAGCCAGGGTAAGATAATCTACAAAATTCATTAGTGCCCAACGAACAACGACAATTCAACAGTAAATTAATGTTTTCTTCTGTGCTTGATTTCGGAAAGCCTGGGTTCTTTTGTTAGAAGATATTTAAATATTTCTTTAAAACTTGATTGGTTTTTATAGAAATCTTGACCTTGTTCCAATTCATTACTAGAATATGACCATCGATCCCCTCAGGCAGATTGTGTGAAATTCTTCCCCTTTGGAACAATCAGTCTGCATCAATTTATACCACCAACATATCATTTTTCTAACTGAAGTCGTCTTTTAATTGCGCAACACTGATGTGTAGATAAAAGACTTTAAATGTCTCAATAAATTAAAAATCTAAGAACAGATAAGTATTGTGAATTTAAAATTGTTTGGCCTTTATTGATGTTCACGGACCATGCATAAGCAGTGATGAGTGAAGTTCCTTTCACTTAGTCCATTTACATGTAGGTATCGACAACAAAAAGTTCACGGAAAACATAATATAGAATTCAAGGGAGTTTTTATGTACGGAACGCGGACATTCGTTCTTGTTTGTGTGGTATGGATGTAAAAATCCAGTTCTAAATGATCCATGGCACCCAAAAAGTGAATGAAATCATCAGAATCTAGAGATAACTTGAACGGTGAGCAAGAAAAGGTCAGGAGTGAACGCAGGAAAGTATTTGCCAGACATGTCTGATTTTAAGAAAAAAACCAGTCGAACAAAAATAGACCCTCCAACAAATAACAGAAATCCACCGACGAATAGAAGAGATCCACTGAGAAATAGAAGAGATACGCCAACAAATAACAGAGATCCGCCAACAAATAAAAGAGATCCACCAACTTATAGGAAAGATCCAATGAATAAGAAAGAAAAAACGGGAAGAGACGGTAAAAGATCGGTGAGTCTCCCGCCTCTGAAAACAGAGAGAAGTTCCAGGAAGGTGAACCGTGCTCCAGAGTGGCAAAAGCGTCCTTGGAGCTTAGAACCATCCAGGGACATCTGTAAAACTGAACAGTCAAGAAGTACTCGTGACAAGATGTCAAACTTTAAGCCTCACACCACTTCCCAAAGCGAGTTGTGGTCTATTTACAATGCCAAACCAAGGTTTCCGACACCTTACCGCCCTGACAGCTCTTTCTCGATGAAGTCCAATTCCTCCCGCCCCAGTAGCAGAAGTTCGAGCATTCAGAAATGGCACAAAGATACCGAGGCTGCCTACGACACGGTAAGCCAGAGGAGTCTGCGCTTTGAGAAACATGTCAAAAAACTTGCTTCCGTCACAACCAAATTCGATAGAGATGCTGAGAGAGCTAGGAGAGAAAGGGAACGTAAGAATAAAGAAGATAGGGAAAAGCTTTTGAAAGATTTAAAGGAAAAGAGAAGGGACTTTGCAGTGAGAAATTATAAACGTGTTCACCAACAGTTTGTTTCGCCAAAAGTTTTAGAACATGAAAGGGATGAAAGAAACAGTTATGGCCTTCCTAAATATTTATTGTTTGATGTCAAGCATCCGAAAGCCAAACCAAAACCAGACAATTCAAAGTCTCAGACTCCAAGAATTCAAAAACATTCACAACTTCCCGCCAGTACAAAGATTGCCCTCAACACGGACAAGAAAACTCAACAACAGAAAAACAATACAACCAACAGGTCAGGCGATTTTCGATCTGCAAGTCGGCAAAAGGAGTACCAGGAGTTGTACAAGATTTATTGTATCCCTGGCAACAGCAGACTCCGAGACTGGGCCAAAGAGGAGAATGCTGCTCTTGCAATAGGTACTGTATCTAAACATTTATTGTTTACCATTAAATTATAAGCGTGTAGATGAAGATTTTTACGTAGTATCAAATGGCTCTAAAATTGGGGTGAGGACAAGTTTCCCCATCTACTCCCAAATATAGACTAAACTCGGTCCTATTTTCAAATTCCTTTAAATACAAATACATGTAGTACGATTTAAAAGTTTCAAGTTCCTTTAAATACAAATAGTAATATTTCACAGTAAATACAATTAGTAATATTTCAAAGTTTCAAATTCCTATAAATACAAATAGTGATATTGCAAAGTTAGAGTAAGTTTCTAATAAAATTTAATTCAAATTCGAAAACCATTCTGGTCTACTCTTTAATTATCAAAATACTAGTATATTTTTATGTAATAATATAAAAACGGTTTGGCTGTTCTTTTTTATATGTGAGAAATTTATGACGTTTTTATTCTTAAAGAATACATCTCAAAAAATTAAAAACTTGATTATTTTAAATTCATGAATAAAACATGCCATACATATTGTAGAAAATGGAACACTGAAAAATGTAGGAAAGGGATCTGTTCGTTCAGTTTCCTGTTCATATAATGAATTTTACGACTTTTTCCTTATATTATAGATATATTAATTAGTAAATTTATTTCACTATACTGTCATCCATCGCTACCGACTTTTTAAAACTTGTCTGTAATGTACCTTAGGATTAAGAACGTCATTCGGGGTCAAATGTTTATACGGCAAAATAAATACAAATAGATGAAATGTAAATAAGCTGAAATTAAATGTCGAGTGGCGAACTCAGGAACTGTGTAAAATATAGCGATAAATAATGTTTCAACTAATCTTGTTAGCTTAATAAAAAGTATTTAAATGAAAATATGAAATTCTGGCAGGTTCACAAAATAAATGATAGATAAACAACCCAAAACTTTCATAAATATAAACCGTTATTAATGTTTAGGCCATATTTTCTGCTTTGCGCAAATAAAATTATATATATAATGGTTAAGAAGAAATCAGATGTATTCTAACGGTGCAATTAAGCCATCGTTGAAAAATCGCTTGCCCTCTTCTGACCGACTGACTAAAAACGGCCCGACTCAACTTTTTTGAACCTCAAGGAAACAATCATTTATAAAAATTAAATTCTAGGTTCTCTTTCCATGTAATATAAAAGTAGTATCTATATTAACTTTATATTTACCAAATGTTTTTAGTGAACAAAAACTCTATTTACATATGTCACCATATATATGGGTGTAGGGCTTCAAATTTAGACCCTTAATTGGCACTTTTGGCCATCGAACACTGTTGGACCTTTTTGTGCCGATGACTGCCGATGGACCTCGATTTTTAGGTCTTATTCTAAGGACTTGCAATTTTTAATTCAAACTGCCAAGCATTCTGTGAAGGAAAAGTATTTTGGGGGGACTCCGCTGGTCAATCGCGACCGGGATTCGAACCAACGATCTACTGATCAATGGGCGCGCTCTAGTAATTAAACAATAAAAAAAAGTCTTCAGTATTAAAATCAGCTTAAGAGTACACTCATGTACTGTGTATTTATACAAATCGCCTTTCAGAAATCTCTAAAATCTTAAATCTTAGAGTTTTGCCTTATGTACTATTATATAGAATATAGAAAAGTACTACTATTGGTCAATCACAAAATTTGAAAATGCCCGAGTCCTTTTTTGTGGAAAAGCGGTTGATTATATAATCATGAAATTAAATGCTCCAAGTTCAATTTTCTACCAGTATTAAGAGATAAAATTTTTCTATATGGAAATAGCAAAGTAAAAGAAACATTTCTTTTACTTGGCTATTTCTATTTAGAAAAGTTAATTCAAAGGGGCATCAATACCTTTTTCAAAACATAAAGAAATATATGTAAGGTATGAAATTTTTTTTTCATTTCATTTTCAGCATTCAACAGACGATCACGATACACAGAAAAACCTAGACCAAGCACTCTACCATCACTGAGGACTAATATTTACAATTCGCCGTATGTAAACAACAACAAATCACAGAGACTCGTGCCAGTTCATTGAAGAAGAAAGCAATATAGTCTCTTGAAAACCAATGAAAACAGCAAAATAAATGAAAACAGCAAAATACTAGTAGTCTCTTGAAAACCAATGAAAACAGCAAAATAGTCTCTTGAAAAGCAATGAAGACAGCAAAATAGTCCCTTGAAAACCAATGAAGACAGCAAAATAGTCCCTTGAAAACCAATGAAGACAGCAAAATAGTCCCTTGAAAACCAATGAAGACAGCAAAATAGTCCCTTGAAAACCAATGAAAACAGCAAAATAGTTTTTCGCAAACCAAAAGGTACAAAAGGAGGACTGATTTGTAGAACTGAAGCTTTTTTAAATTGCTACATGTATTTGTTACAGTCATCTAAGCAAGAGCATTTTGATGCCACCCATGTAAGCATGTCAGACAGAATGTTTTAATGTATTTTAGTTATTAACATGTAGAACAATAGGTGATTTAACTTAATTAATACAGAATGTATTAGATAAGGAGCACATGTACATTTTTTAGTTGATAAACTAAATAAATAATTCATTGTTAATGAAAAAAAGCTTTAATTATTTTTTTCGAAACTTCAGAAAACATCTTATGTGTAACATTACTCATTTATTGACTGGTTTCGATGGCAACATGCGTTTTGTCAGAGAATAACGCTTAAACCAGATGCTGCTATAAATGTTTTTCTTCAGCAAGAAACATCATAGAACCTAGCACAATATTTGCCTATGTCGGTAAGGACAACAGATCTGCCCCTGAATAGTCACAATTTTCTTTACAAGATATAGTATTTTTTTGTACTGAAAACATCAGGCTTTTTATACATTTACATTGTTCATCTTTATTCAGGACTTAAACTTTATGAACTTTCTATCCAGTACAGTGAAATTTTCTAAGCAAGAAGTAATGATTTAATTTTTTAACTGATAATATATATCATACTGTGTATTATAAATAAAATTAAAACATTGCTGTGACGTCAAGCCTTTGTTCTTGCAGTCTAAAAATTTAACTGTAGCCGTCCGATAATAATAATTACCAGTCTGATAATATATTATCGGACGGCAATGATAACAAAATCGGACGGTATTTAAAAAACAAAAAGAACAGTGAAATTAAGATGAAATGTGTTCAGAAACCCCCAATAAAAATGTTAGGAAAAAAATTCAGGGAAACCAAATGCAAGGAAATTAAGTTGATCACAATACAAAATAGCAAATCCTTGAAAAAAAATCCGAGTTTAAACCTTCCACAATATTAATTTTCACTCTTTAAAAGAGTTTTTGATTCAGCACTTTGAATAAGCGAATTTAAATCCATTTCTGAAAAAAAGATTCTGCAATTTCCTTTTATGTTTGTTCCCCAATGGCCACGCTTTCAAAACCTGAGAATTTCCAATATCTAAGCTAAAAATTCAGCTAGGTTACAAATCCGCATTTTACTTGCCATGGTGATGGTTATAATATCACCTAAAATTATGTCAGTATCAATGTCAATTAATGCACATCATAAATAAAAATGTTCCCCCAAAAAATATTTCACCACCGTATCCCTGTCCTGCTAAACGAAACGACTGCCATTGAATGAATGAAATGAATGAAACAAGAGTTCACTCACTCTTTTACTGTTCACTCATTTCTTTTATCTACTTATCAGATGGGTAGAAAACGATTGATGACTAAACTCCCATTGTGTTATTATCGGACTCCTCCAGGTAACTTTTGGACATTTAAATGGCAATGTTTTAAGTAAGATATATGCCTCATACTATTCTATATGTAAAATTATCAGACAGTTTTCGGCCCTAACGGGCCTCAAACAGTCTGATAATTTTACATATAGAACAGTATTCGGCATATATCCATTACTTACTATAGTTAACTACAGTGATAACTTTGACACTATGAAAACTTTGATTTACTATTATAATAGTGATAACTTTGACACTTTGATTAATTACTAGGATAGTAATGGCTTTACTATGACACTATAGTGATCACTTTGAAAACTTTGATTTACTATAGTGATCACTTTGACACTAAAATGATCACCTTGAAAACTTTATGTTTTGTAATTTTTGTATATTTTTCTTTGAACAATACCAGAATTTCAATATTTGATATCTTTTTGAAACCCATGGTAATGCATGCCTATTTTTGTTTGTAAACATTAATTGGTGCATATATTATAATTTTAAATAAGAATGTATGGAAAAAATCATTAGGCAAGCAACGATGCGTTTGGTCGTAAGAGAAAAAAAAAAACTTTTTTCTCCCATCGACCACCAAACACATACAGACTTGAAATTGCTTAGATTGATATCAATTAATTATTAATTATAATAATTTAATCATTTTAGAAACAACAAATTAATCATAATACATGTAATTACCATAATTTGATATTTCTTTCCACAGGATACGTGTCTTAAACGGTTTTTCATACAAAATATTACCGGTAGGTTTTCTGTGCAATACCAACACGACAGAAAAGATTAGATTTTTTTACCTTGTTTAGAGAAAATGTCTTGGTCAGTGTGAATCCCCATCCAGCCTCGAATGCCCTCCTGATCATGGTACTACTGGTGGTGGGCGTGGCACTGGCCAGGCCAAAAGGATTGGGGAACTTCAACCCACACATTTCTACACTCACGTCCACCTTATCAATGGGGGTGAAGAATTTGGGCAGAGATGGAGTGGACGGAATTGGAATTCCATGTAAAAATAATATTTAGTAGTCAATTCTTTTCATTTTGATATCTGTTACTCATCTTCATCTGAGTTTACGGGGAAGGATGAAATCTATTTGAGGAAAAGATAAACTTATAATGTTAATTGATACATAGTGTTGCAATGGGTTCATATATTTATGAATAAATCTCAAAAAGGGGACATACATGTACATGTATAAGAAACTCCTTAAACAGGTCGGAGAGAATACTCGAAATCGGGTATTATCCGTGAAATCGCGTATAATACTCGATATTAGGGTATCGTTGAATCCGCGAAATCGGGTATAGGAGGTGTAATCACCTAATACAACTTAAAGAATGGGATGGCGCATGTTGCCGAGTTAACTTTCATCTAGATACAAATGTTTTCTAAAGTTATCACTAGCCAAGTAAGAATTTGGGCCTCAAGATTAATGCGCTCGGGACAACAAATACCCGTGGAGCTCAGTTCATTTCATGATCTGCACACAAAAAGGCGTTCGATTTGCTTTATATTTTTCCTTATGTTGAAAGTATATGCATATTCCTAATGTTCATTCTCAACACAACAGAATTGTAAAGTATCAGAATTCGGGAATTTATAATAATTCCACATCAACACGACAAACATGAACAATTTGTAAATAAATCAAATTATACGGAAACACATTTCACACACCAGATATGATGCCATGTAAAACAAGGGATTGTCTATCGTATCTAATTATGCGTCATTAATTACTTTCACATTCATTTTGTGCATAAAATCAAATTTATTTTTGAATGTATAAATAATGTAATGATAAAAATGTCTAAAATTTCGGCTATAAGAACCTTCTTTCCCTTTTTTAAAAATCTTTTCTTTTTTATTTATCATTCAAACATATTTGCAGAATATGACTTCAAAATTTTAGCAGAGACAGTGATAGTTTCAGGAATACAGCTCATGAGAGAACATAACTGTTGATCGGTTAATTTCGCTAAGTCATCAATATTTTACCATTTCTTGGCGACTTCAAAGGGGGGGGGCTAAAGGCTTCTTGACCACCTCTGACAAAACAACCTCGACTGTGTTCTACATGTGTCTAAGAGACCTCTCTTTGAATGTCACGGTCGGTTAAACTCGGTCATATATTTTTAATCGTAGGGAAGATTTATTCATCAAATAAAAATCATTTACATTGTGGGTAAACAAAAAGCAACCTGTTATTTTCTAACACAATGTAAGACTACAAGTAACTAGAATTCATGTTTATTTTTTAAACACATTTTTTCATTAAAGATGAGTATTAGGAAAAGTTATTGCCATGAGTAATACGTATCATAGATAAAATAACTAAAACAAAACTGTGACATATTGTCTAGAACCAATCAGATAGTGCGTTGTATTAGCATATTATAATGAGGTATAAGATATTTGCGCCGTTGCTTTATTCTTTTTTTTTTATAGAAAGTTGCACGGAATACCCGATTTCGCGGATTCAACGATACCCTAATATCGAGTATTATACGCGATTTCACGGATAATACCCGATTTCGAGTATTCTCTCCGACCTGTTAAATACGTACACAAATTTTCACAATATCATATGCATATATTCAACTAAATAAATACCTTTAACATTTTTAAAAGGAATAAAATAAATTTTAAAGCAATTAATAAAAAAAAATATTTTAATAGATCTCTCGCAAATGATCACTGCAGATTCAAACATTAATTGCTTATAAGCATCAAACGGCGTATTTAAAATTAATTTTTACAATACTTTCAAAATACATACAAGTAATTTGCTGATAAGCTTCAGATGAATCAGAACAAGTAAACAATAATATATGCTGAACATATCAGATAAACATGATCAATATCCATATACTGACACCCCCTTTCTTGTGAATATACCGTAATACATGTAGTAGCATTATCGCTGGCTACATAGATTTTTTGTCAATTGTGCTGCTCTTTTACAATAAAAAAAAATATTGATTAAATCTTCATTTTAATTTTATCTTTGATTCCATAGCAAAAATGACGTTCTTTGAAGCATGAGTCACACATATATATAATTGTTATCTGTAAACTATTTGTGGGATATTTTATCAACCAGAAAGTAAATAAAAGATCTCGTTAAAATCACGTGTAAAATATTGGGTGGACGTTCCAAAGTCTTCTATACAACATTCATTTATTGGACAGTCGTAGCATTGTAAGTCTGCAACCATTTTTCAAATAATTAATAATTTAAAATCATCTTATCTTTTTATCTGTCAACATTATTTTTTCTCAATATCATTTCAGGCTGACAGTATCAAATCGATTTTTTTAGTCTGTCATGCCTATACATTCTCTTTAATACAATGTCATTTGATTTCATTGGTTTAAAAGGACATGGACAAATTTTCAGCAAAAACAAAAAAAAAATGATATTTCTTTTTTAATTTTTATGTTAACATATACTTTACTAAAGTACTTTGAATGGTTATCATAAATTTGAATTTCAACTGTTCGGATACGGTCCTACTAAACGGAGTACGCTAGTATGATAGAGTACTTTAGAGTACACTAGTAAAATTTTATAATTTAACGCAATTAAACTGCTTTTTACATGTTTTCTACTTTAGTTTAACATATTGAATATATATTTTAAATAAAATTTGTATGTTTTCTTTCTTTTAGGAGTTAGGACCTATTTCAATTTTTGATCTCAGGCTACGGTTAATCGTTTGATCTCCATGTAATTTAACTTGAACATGTTGAAATGTATCATTGTGAATGTGCAAAATATTTACACGTGCAATTAATTTAAGATTTGATAAAATTTAGATGTTAGTCTTTAGTAAGTAAGTCTGAAACAAAATAGTAATCGGGATTGGGCTATTAGTAATCTTTAACATGTTTAATGATATGGATGTTATTTTCTTGTCAAATTACCGCAACAAATATAGCAATACAAGTTTATAACAAGAGGCCCATGGGTCACATCGCTCACCTGAGCACTGTGGCTAGGAAAAGTAGAAATTGGTTTATTATCGAACAGTTTAAATCCAAAAGTAGTCCCGTGACCAGTCATGGATTTGCTATTCTCGAGAAGAAGATTTTTAAAGAATTTTCCTATATATTTCGATGTAAAAGTGTGGTCGGCCATTTTGGCCCCGCCCTACCCCCCGGGGGTCATCATTTGAACAAACTTGAATCTACACTACCTGGGGATGCTTCCATATGAATATGATGAATTATGGCTTTGTCATTCTTGAGAAGAAGATTTTTAAAGAATTTTCCTATATATTTCTATGTTAAACTTTGGTCGGACATTTTGGCCCCGCCCTACCCCCGGGGGTCATCATTTGAACAAAATTGAATCTACACTACCTGGGGATGCTTTCATATGAATATGATGAATTATGGCTTTGTCATTCTTGAGAAGAAGATTTTTAAAGAATTTTCCTATATATTTCAATGTAAAAGTTTGGTCGGCCATTTTGGCCCCGCCCTCCCCCCCCCCCCCCTCGGGGGGTCATCATTTGAACAAAATTGAATCTACACTACCTGGGGATGCTTTCATATGAATATGATGAATTATGGCTTTGTCATTCTTTAGAAAAAGATTTTTAAAGAATTTTCCTATATATTTCGATGTAAAAGTTTGGTCGGCCATTTTGGCCCCGCCCTACCCCCCGGGGGTCATCATTTGAAAAAACTTGAATCTACACTACCTGGGGATGCTTCCATATGAATATGATGAATTATAGCTTTGTCATTCTTGAGAAGAAGATTTTAAAAAAATTTTCCTATCTATTTCTATGTTAAACTTTGGTCGGCCATTTTGGCCCTGCCCTACCCCCGGGGGTCATGATTTGAACAAATTTGAATCTACACTACCTGAGGATGCTTGCATATAAGTTTCAGCTTTCCTGGCACAGTGGTCCTTGAGAATATTTTTAAAACACGCCACCAAATTTTCATTAATTCCCAATTATCTCCCCTTGAATGAGGGCGTGGCCCTTCTTTGAGCAAACTTGAATTCCCTTTACCCAAGGATGCTTTGTGGCAAGTTTGGTTGAAATTGGCCCAGCGGTTCTTGAGAAGAAGTCGAAAATGTGAAAAGTTTACAGACAGACAGACGGACGCCGGACAAAATGTGATTAGAAAAGCTCAGGTGAGCTAATAATGTTTAGTAAATTTTTACATACATAAAAAAACAATTTAATTGCATTAAATTACATAAATTTTCTAGCGTACTCTAAAGTACTCTCTCGTACTCTGTTTAGTAGTAGCCGTTAGGATATGACATAATTAGAGCTCTTAACCTTTGTTTTGTGAACAAGGCTCGTGCCATCAATTTGTTTGAATAGCTTAAATATATTAATGTATGTTCGTTCAAAGCAGATTTTTTTTTCAATAAAAAGTTAATTCTAAATACAATCAAACAGTTTCTAGTAATTTGTAAATCTTGTTATAAATATATATTTTTATGTAAATAAAAAAGCAGACACAAGCCGTGTTTACATTATGTAGAATTGTAAGTTGTATATCCTTTGTAAATCAACAAATGATATTCAAATATTTGCTGATAATTTGAATTGCATTAATTAGGAATTGTACACATTAATATTGATTTTTTAAAATACCAGTTTAAATTGTGTCCATGTCCCTCAAGGGGGCCGACTTTAGTTTCCATTGCGCAATATTTCGCGCATCATAGTAAAATGCTTATTTACTGTTTTAATGCAACTTTTTTTTACTTAATTATTAAAATTAAACAAAATTAAGAAATTATAGCTATAAAAATGTAATTACAATTTGATATAACGGATTTTTTAACTGATTTTACAATTGATTGGTAGGTTGGCGTCGCTGCAGTGTGTTTTTGACGTTATGATAATCTGTACCTCTTAAGGGTAATAAAAATTTTATTAAAGAAAAAGTAATAAATATACGCTCTTGAAATTTAAAACATAGAATTTGAGAATATCTCCAATATTTTTATTATGTTTTCATGTGAATCCATTGTGTAGGTCATATTTAGTAATACGCCATAAAAATAGTAAAATTTGCTACTTTTTTGCATTTTGAGATGCCCCCTCCGGTAACAAGACAGTAGAATTTTGTGTTTCTTACATATATTGTATAATATAGTATTACTCATCAAATATTATTGTTTGAACAAAATATCTATTGTAGTATTTGTATAATCTGCTTTAAAGTACTAAAAATTGACATCTTCCTATATAATTCTATAGTAAATGTACCTGAATATTGAGACGGTCCCTCAAAAATACCTGGACGGTAGATTTCCCCAAACTTTGCATGTACCCTGAAGTCAATTTAAGTTATATATGGTATAAAAATGAAGAGTTTTGCTATTGTAGTTTTCGCACAATAAAACTATAGTCGGCCTCCTTAAAAGTCTGTTTGAATAACTTCAGATGGCACAATCCAAACCAAGAATACCAGACACACCCCAACACTTTTTAGAATGTGACATGAAAGACTGTGAGAGAAACTGTCAATATTACTGCAATCCTTGCCACCAACAGATGTGTGAACAATGTAGAGATGAACATCGAAGAAATCCAAAAACAAAAACCCATGAAGTGGTCCAATACCAACTACGAAAACGTCAACTTCCTGTTAAGAAATGTGAGATTCACCCCACTAAGGATATAGATCTTCTCTGTGAAGAATGTAAAATCCCTTTATGTTCTAAGTGTGCTACCACTCCAGAACACAGAGGCCATCCCTTCAATGATTTAGAGACTATCTATGCTGAGAAGTTCTCATTCTGTCTAGAAGAAATTACCAAATCGCGGGAGTATTTTCTGCCAACATCACAAGACATACAAAAAGAAATTAAAGGAGATGCCACAGAAATCAAGAAGGTTATAGACAACATAAGAACCTCCATGAATTCTGAAGCCGAGTCCCTTAAAAGTCTGATGGATGAAGTGCATTCAGAGAACATGAAGCAGCTGGACCAGATAGAACACTCATTGCTTGAAGATTTAAAAACCCAGGGAAAAACATTTGATGAATACATCAAACACCTCAAAAACCTAATTAAGGAGTTTCAGGATTTTCTCTCCTCACCAGATCCCACAAAATTAACTCTGACACTCTCTTTGGTGGATATGAAAATCCAACCAATACCAGAGACGACAAAACCAGTAACACCAGTATTTACTGCTGGTCAGTATGGCAAAGAGGATGTTGCCAAATTACTGGGGAATATAAGCATTCCTGAGATAAAACCAGAAACAAGGAAAATAAAGCTAATGGAAATTTCATCTGCCCTTACACCAAAGAAACCGACAAGTAAACAGTTAAAATCTGACAAAGGGAAATCTAAAGTGAAACAAACACTGTCTCTATCTTCCTCTGTCACCGAGGTCAGGGAGTTCAGTGTGCCAGGTGTTGACAATGTGTTTCATATGTCACTAGATCAGTCAGGCAGACTCTGGGTCAGTGATGGTAATGGTAACCTTGTCCAAACAGATCTTCAGGGAGATCAGCTACAGATGATGCAAACCAGAACTGGAGAGGGTTACCACACAACGACACAGGACGGGGATCTAATCTTTACAGACTGTCACAAGAATGTCATCAATAGGATAACACTGGACAACAATATCACCGAATTCATTAAAACAGGAGACTGGTTTCCACTCAGCATACACTCCTCCCACATCAATGGGGACTTACTGGTGGGGATGTGGAAGGATGAAGAGGGTAAAGTCACCCGGTACAACAAGACAGGGAAAGAACTACAGAACATACAGAGGGATAACAAAGGACAGGGACTGTATAGTCATCTACACTACATAACAGAAAACATCAATGGAGATATCTGTACATCAGACAAAACTGAAAAAAAGGCAGTAGTGGTGGTGAATAAATCAGGAAAACACAGATTTTCCTACACAGGTCAGGAGTCAGGGTTCTCTCCCTATGGAATCTGTACTGATGTCCTCGGTCACATCCTGGTGTGTGACAATCAAAGACTTCACATTCTTGATCAGGCTGGCCAGTTCTTGTCTCTACTAATCAGACCAGGATCAGGGATTGATCCCACCTGTGTGTGTGTGGATGATCAGAACAATCTTTATGTGGGAGATTTCAGTACCAATAGCAAAGTCTTAGTTTACAAGTATCTTCAGTGATTTGTATTCTTAAATCTAACAAACATGTACATACTATTATTTAAACTTAAAAAAAAAAACAGAATTAATTTTAAGGATGTTTTCGCTATGACAAAAGAATTGACCTAAAGGTGGTTCAATCTTTTTATCATTTTTTTGTTGAGATCTAAATAATTCGACTTCAACTGCAGCAAAAATGTTATACAAACACATTTATGTTGATCAGAGGGTAAAAAATGCAAAATATGGTGGTCTCCACTCAAATGTCAAGCAAAGTCCACATATTATTTGAATTCATATAAGATGGAGTATGAATTTTTAAAGTACTCCTCAGTAATATAAGAATTTCAGGAAAAAATTATCTGGAAACCATAACGGACAAAATGATTGCATTCAAAAATTTTTATTTTATTCAAAGACTAGATATGGTTAACAATCAGAACATGCAGATTTGTACATTTGTCCTGGCCTGAGTAATACCCTCATTCTATGTAAATGGACTCTAATTAACTGAAAAATGTAGTTATATGTGCATATACTACAACATACAATAATACAAATTTCCCTCTATGGAAATTCAAAAATAAATTGTATTAAATAAACAATACAAAATGTATATAAAATAGATTTCAAACACAATTTTAAAGTTAATGTGACAAAACAAGATGTTGACTTTACTTAAAATGAGATTTTTTGGATTGCGTATTTAAAGAAGTCAGCAGAATTAATAAGACTGCAATGTATTGTATAATACTTCACAAATATTCATGTACTTAATAAAAACAGAGATAGAACTACAATATAATAATAAGAAATTTATATAGCACAAATGACACCAGCCATATTCTGAGAGAAAAATACAAAAAGCTGAATTAAATAATTTAATATTGAGGTATTTTATACTAAAAAGTGCAATACAGCAAATACTTGCAAGAAAAAAAATTGTCTTTGTCATAATTTGTTGTTTACTTAACCCTTACGGAATCTCTAAACAATAATTAAAAAAGCTTTATGGACTTGGAGAAAAATACATATTGGGATTTAGTTAATTTTCAACATAGGGTAAACAAAAACAAGAGGCCCAGGGGCCTTGAATCGCTCTTCAGATAAATTGTACTTTCTATCACTCCTATTAGAAGTCTTCAACTGTATAAGTATCATAAGACCCAAAATTTATTAACTTACGAAGTTTGATAATATTTAGCCAGTTAAGACTGAAGACATAATATAATTATAAAATACCATGAGAAGGTCACAGTGACCTACCTTTTGACTGAAATTGTTTGAGGGCTCAAGATACATTGACAAAGACTGATGATTCTAATTAAATAAGTACCTTAGATATTCAAAAGTAGGTCATCATGACCTACTTTTGGTCAACATTCTCTGAAAACCCAAGATGCATCATTTAAGAAAGTTTGACGATTCTAAGCCAATTAGTACCAGAGATAATTAAATTTAGCCATCAAATGTCAAAAGTAGGTCATGGTGACCTACTTTTTGGTCGACGTTATCCAAAAACCGAAGATGCCTAAACTGACAAAATTTTATGATTCTAAGCCAATAAGTACCTGAAATATTCAAAAGTAGGTCACTGTGACCTACTTTTTGTTGGACATTCAATGAAACCCTTAAATGACTCAACTGACAAGTTTGATAATTCCGAGACAATTAATACCAGATATAATTACATATAGCCATAAAATGTCAAAAGTAGGTCACGGTGACTTACTTTTTGGTCAACGTTCTCCGTAAACCCAAGGTGTTTAAACTGACAAAATTTGATGTTTCTAGCTACATGTACAGTACCGACCAGACCCAACCTGACACCCAAGCAGTCCCAGAAAGCAGTCCCCGGGACTGCTTTGGGACCGCTGTGGGACTGCTCCGGGACCGCTATGGGACTGCTCTGGGACTGCTCTAAAAAGCAGACCCAGCAGTCCCAGCTGTCCCTGGGACTGCTTTCTGGGACTGCTTTGTTCACTCATGTGTGAAAAAAGGTTCTGAGTGACATGATAGCTCCGCCCCCTTGTGTATTCTGAATTTGCAAGCCCCCTGTTGTTTTGTTTACTTGCAGCAGAGATGAGTTTAATCTGTTTAAAAAGCAAGGATTTCTTACAATATTTTAATAAGTAGAGATTATTATAGTTAATTAATATTTACCTAGACTGTATATTTACACAAATGTGGTTTAGAAAAATTTTTTTTAAAAATAAAGTTGTAAAATAAGGAATTTAGGAGAATATTAATTTTTTTTCTCCTAAATATAAGATATAAGATAAGGTTTAGGAGAAAAAATATCAACATGTAGGCCTTTTTATTACGGGGGTATTTAATGTAAAATTAGATACTAAAATTTTGAATTGCTACTATTTAAAAATAATTATTACACTTAAATAAAAGATTTTTAATTGAAAAAGGATTATGTTTTTAACCCTCAAATAGAAAACCTCACAATTTATTAAATGACCATAAAATAAAATTAATAAATTAATGCTACCATTCTTCCGTAACATAAACAATGTGGATAATCACTGGGGAAATTATTTATGAATTACTGGTAGTTTTTAATTTATAAACAAGTTATTAAAAGAGTACATTAATTTTAAAAATAAACAGTTGAAAATACCGGGAATTGTGATTTATTTCTTTTTTGTTTTGCTTCTGTTTACCTGGCCGATTAATGTGTATAAAAATGGTATCAACACTCGCGGTTTTAATCGCCTTTGGGCAGAAAATCAATTCATGTTATTTGTGTATACATATCAGCGTTTCACATCATTGAACATGCTGGTCAACAATGACCCTAATTTCAATCTATGTAAAGCAAAAATAAAATTAAGAAATGAAATATGTATGAATTTCTTTCAGGATTAATTAATTTTGAACATAATCTGAGGGTTCCATTCTGGTGATTTACAGATATACACTCTAACATTTACAAATAATAAAGCACTTAAAACTTAAAGCACAGTATTATAGAGATAGAGAAATTTAAAATAATTAAATTGACATGAAAGTAAAAATAATCATGACTGAAAAATAATACTGGGCAAAATTAACAAAGATTTTTTTTAAAAGCCCCAATACTTAAGAAAATTTATTAGAGTATCCCGATAGTATGGAAATTGGCCATATAACGATAAGATCTATTTAAAGCTTGTTCTGGTGGAAAATAAATAATTCACGTTTAATTTTCTGTAGAAAAATTAATATGGGAAACAGTATCAATCAAAGAAAATAAAGAAATGGAATTATTTATATACCAGATAATTTTGATTAATTTTAATTAATAGATAATAAATTTTAATTTTAATGAATTTTAATTTGGGACTGCTCTGGTGTAATATTCATGTTCAGTTTAATTTTATACATGTAGGTGTGAAAGCCTTCTTCCTTTGATAAATATTATTCCAAATTGGTTCTCTGCGCGTACTGTTAATAAATGACCTTCGCATTCATGTAAGGATTCCTGGCATACTACCCAGAATCAATTTCAACTGCCTTTTATAATCCCTTTGTTTATTGGAAATCTCATTTCTGAGTTAGCTCCGCCCATTACATTAATAAACCCCGCCCTCTGGGACTGCTGGGACTGCTTTCTGGGACTGCTGGGACTGCTCTCTGGGACCGCTGGGACTGCTGGGACCGCTCTGGGACTGCTCTGGGACTGCTCTGGGACCGCTGTGGGACTGCTGTGGGACTGCTGTGGGACTGCTGTGGGACTGCTGTGGGACTGCTTTAGCAGTCCCAGAAAGCAGTCCCTGGGACTGCTCTGGGACTGCTTTGTGTCAGGTTGGGTCTGGTCGGTACTGTAATAATAATTATTATATCTGCTGTGTTGATGACTACTACAAGCATTGTAATTCATTTACACAGGTTATTTTAAAGAAGCATGTTTTTTTAAAACAAAAAATAACTTTTCAAAAAATATGAAATCAAAGTATAATATTAGTCTTAGATAGTTTATATTTCAGTTTTATGATATAAATAATTTTTAAAAAGTTGACTAGCATTATGACATGAATAAACATTCAAACACATCTGAGCTTAAGTTAAAAGTCCATAAATGAGGAGATCCTGACTTCTAAAATCACAGAAGCCATATGTCTGAGAAATGTCAAAATCACATAGCTATTACATGTATATAGTGTTACAGCTAGCTTATAGCGAATGTCTGAACCACAGCTAGCTTATAGCAGTGTCAAAATTACAGCCAATGGCACAGTCCAAATGATGTCACTACCACGAGTCAAAACTGTGCAAATTTAAATTCCAGTAAGTGTCTCCTTCAATGTTACTATTATAAGACTGATGATCCTTGATTGTAATTTCACATTTCCCATTCTATATGAAAACAAGGCAATAAACTGCTGACTGAAATTTAAGTAAAAATACAGCAATATGTCAAATTTTATCCCACATAGAGAAACACTAACTTTTAAGTTCTAATTTGGGTTACATCTTTGAAGTCACTAAAAGACAACAAAATATCAGAATAATATACCTCCCAATTAAAAAAACTCCAGATATTCAGCAATATAAATATTACCATTGGAAATATGCAGAAATAAGCTAAGAATTGAAACAGTAAATCTAATTTAGCAAAGTTTTAACATAGAAAGATGATCTTTTCATAAAAAAAAAACAAAAACAGAAGTCTCTGACAATACTGAAGCTCTACATACAATAAAGAAAGGTATAGACTATTAATGTAAAAAGTCATTTCATAACAACTTAAGGTAAAGGGGGAGTGAATATTTTGGAAAATAAAAAAAATCTGCCTTTGGTGGCCATGACATATGCAATTTGTCAAACTGAGAATTATGCATCTTAATTAGCATAGTCCAGCATAATCTACTAATGTTACCAAGTGTTATTGAGATGGAGTAGTGTTTTGCATAAAAATATACAATAAGTACTGATGCAAAGCAGCAAATTAAAGAACAGCCAGATTGTTATAAGTGAAATGTTCCATCTAAAATGCATATGTAAAACATTTTGTAAAAAATAAAATCTTTAAATTTTCAAATGCTTGGTACTGTATTGCAGCCAAATAGGACTAATACACCAATGGGGAAACTATATACAGTGTAATTTAAAAAGTAGATTTAAAACAGCTTTAAGAACAGGAAAATGTCATCTTGTGTAAGTCATGTAAAAATGTAATTGGTTGAAGATGATAATAAACTTAACAATCTTAGTGTTGATTAAAAACATTATCATGACTGTGACAAATAAAGCATCAAAATGCGATGGTCATGACAATGCTTAAAATGAAATTGGTACAGTATCAAGACACAAGCACATTTTTGATCACAAGCTATAAATTAGTTTGTATTAAATATAAGCGTATGAAATTTCTCAATTTAAAAATGTCCAAACAATATCTCATAGTTCTAAATAAATGCTGGACAAAAATGGCTATGAAGAGATTCACAGGCAGACATGATGAATCCAGTGTACACCCAAACAAGCAGATGGACATGGTGTTTCCAGTGTATACCCCAAACTTTGTGGGGTATGACTGGAAAAAAAAGGGGTGAGGGAGGGGGCACTGTTTTGCTTCTCCCTCTGCCGTGTTTTTATTTAGGAGCCCCATCATATTTAATGGAAACTAGTCATATCAAATGCACAAAACACTACTTTATGATCAGACCAATATGCTTCAATCACATCTGTTTCACATTGGGATATATTTGTAAAAATCAAATCAAGCTTCGAACCGGAGTCATGAGTAGTCTTACTTACAATTTGTTGACAGTTAAAGCCTTTTTCCAAAAATGTTAAAAAGTCTGCATGCCCAGCAAACAAATCAAAATTAAAATCTCCCAAGAATACCAAGTCTTTCTGATCATCAATCAAAGGCTTTATATGCATTTCCACGTGATGTTTGAAATTTTCCAAAGAACAAGATGGATATTTGTAAATAACTATGACTTGTACATCTCTACATTGGTTTAATAGTATGTTTGCCTTAATAAACTCTATGGGACCATTGTTTACCTTTGAGATGCAAGTTGTCTTGTAAATGTCTTTCACATACAGTGCTGTTCCATGATGTGGACGTCTATCAGAACTATCTAAAGTCTCATGGTTAAATATTGCTGTGTATCCCTGAAGTTGATAATTTTCCACATCTGCACTAGTTAATCTTGTCTCTGAGAATCCAACTACATCTGAAGCAAGAATGTTTGGCTCATTTTGAATTTGTGGAAAGTGTTTGTGAAGAGATCTACAATTGTTAAAAGCAATCTTTAAATGATGCAAGGGACATAACAAAGTTGGAGTGGCACCTCTTTTTTCATTCTCTCCATTTCATCTATAGATAATGCCTGCTCATTGAAGTTTAGAATATGCAGATGATCTACTGACCTTACCCGACTAAGTGCTACATAGTGGATGTGGGGAATTTTCCTCACTTTTGTTTGAGACATATCAATTACAATTTCATCAACTGTGCAACCTTGGGCTTTATGAATTGTTTTTCCTGCAGCTGGCCGTAATGGAAATTGGATTCTCTGAAAAGTATTGTAATTCAAAAGAAAAGACCGTTGAACTTCAAAAATTGGTGTCCAGTTCTCAGAAATTCCATCATGAAATAAATGTCTGTATTTCCTTCGAGTAGTTTTTCCAATTCCAGAGTCAAAAAAGTCCACCCAAACTATGGTTGGCCTTGATATACCTTCCATTCTCCTTTCAATTAATTGCACTTAACATGATGAACCATTTGTCAGACCATCAGATACATCAACATTGACTGAGATATCATATATCATCCCAACAGCAAGAATCAAATTTTGCATCAAATTGGCAGTTTTGCTTACATCATCTGCTTTAAGAAGAGATCTTAGCAGTTTTTCCTTGACTTCTTTTGAATAATCTTTAATAACAGAATCAACTGAATTCACTGTGACCTTTTCTCCTCCAAGATTTTCAATCAACTGATTGTTGTATGCATCTACTTTAGAGTTCTGTGTAAAGAGATGAGGAGCATGATGTGGATAATTGTCACTTGTTTCAGTTATCATGCATCTGTGTATCACATTCATATCTTCTGCTGTCATTGCGTTGTAACGAAGGCGATTCAGAAGTTGAGCGAACTCAATATAATCTTTTTGACGCATGATTTCATCCAACTCAAAAATAAAAAAATGCTCCTTCCAAAGATTGCTTGCAAGAACTTGGGCATCATGATTTAAATCCTGAAAGATCCAACGGTCCATCACAGGCTTAAGTTGGAAAAAATCACCAACAGCAATGATACTTATACCACCAAATGGTTTCTTGATGCCTGTGAGAAGTTGTAGACGACTGTCAATGAGTGCTAATGATCTGTTTCCCACCATTGATATCTCATCAATAATGATTACTTTCAGGTTTTGGTACTTTGTACGAAAAGTGTTCAATTCGTCAGAGTGCAAACTTTGTTGACTTTGATTAATTTTTTGATGGAAAGCAGATGCAATAGTTGCTCCTCCAATGTTGTATGCCGCCTTGCCAGTATAAGCACAAAGAAGTATTCTTATGTCATCTGGATTTTCACCCTCTGTGGAACATAGGTATCTGTGCAGAGCTTGATAAAGTGCCCTTATCAAAACAGATTTGCCAACACCAGCACCTCCAGACAAAAATGAATAAATAGGTCCTGTCTTTGTCTTTACCCATTGCAACACATGATTGAAAAATTCCCGCTGCTTTACATTTAGACTTCCTAAAAGATTCAAGTATCCATTGTCTGGTAATCTAACAGAACTTTCTTCAGTTATTTGTCTTGTTGATGGAATGCCAAGGTCAGATCCTATATCATACTGTCTCTGTTCAATAGGCCTCTCAGGATTAAACTGAACAAAGTTTTCAGATTCAAGAGATCCTTCATTTTCATCTTCTGCCTCTCTTTGCTGAACATCTGGTGCCAACTCATCAAAAGCTTCTGAAAAGTCCTCATTTGCCATTTGCAAAGCTGCATCAAGCTGTTCAGCATTGAATTCATATTCCTTGACCTTGTGTGTAAGAAATGACTTCTTCTGATGAAATGACTTCTCAAATGTGTCCATTCCTGATATTAGATCAGTGGATTCATTTCTCCAAGGCAGGAACAACATAAGTTTTTCTCTGTAGTAATTTTCTGGATCAGTTTTGATATTAAATCGGACATATCTGATTACCCTTGGTACTTTCCGTCGTTTAATTTTTATGCCGTTTCTCAAAGTCAAAAGTGTATCACTTTCACTAAAGTCAACATCTGAATTGTCTTCATCATCTGACTGACGGTCCTGATCATCATCATTCACTTCATTTTCAGTGAACTCTTTTTCATCATCTTTAGGGAAGACAACATCTAGCTGTGATACGTAATCAGCTAAGCACCAGTTTTCAAGCTGCTTTGGGCGTTTTGCATACCGTTTGATAACATTGCTACATTCCACGTCTGTAGAATTTGGTGTCAACTTTTCTAATTCGGCATCTGTTTTGATCAGAATTACTCTGTCATCTGATGGACTTGTGTTTATAAAAACAACATCTCTTGAAGCTTTTGTCATTGGCATTTGTAACACTAAATATGCTGCTTCTTGAGCTCCAACTTCTACACTGTTGAGAAAATGATTCCCAATGTGACGTACCTGTCTTTTTATGTCAAGATTTCCTTCTCTAGCTTCTTTTGCAGCTCTGTTAAGTAAATCGCTCATCCCTCTTTGTGATTTACTTATATAGGAAACAATATACATTGCACAGGCATATGGGTCCAAAATATATTGAATGTCTATGTTAGCTTTCCAAGCATTAAGAACAACACTGTTGTACGAGTTTACCCTCATATCACATGGACTTCTTTTAAGAAAAACCTTTGGACCTCTCAGTGAACTTCTAATGCATTTAATGTAATCTTCCTCAGATATCTTAAGTACTGTGCTCAGGAGTTCCTTGTAGGGCAAATCACATCCATTTTTCATATCATTCAGCTGTTTCTGAATGTCATCATACATCTTCTTGTACTTATCAACATCACACTCTAGTGGCTCCAAAATCAAAGTCTCTTCAAGAGGAGGGAGGGGAAAACCAAATCGACATACAGCTTTGCCTCTCTTTTTGCATGTCTGTGAATGTTTGTGCACTTGTAAGTCAGACAAACCATCCTCTTCATTCTTTTCACATTTCAGGTAATTATCTACATAATTTACAATCTCCTGTTCATTATTTTCATGATATTTTGGTGCATTTTCTATCCAAACAATCATATGAATGTGTGGTGATCCTCTCTGTTGAAATTCAGTTCTGTAGAAGAAGTCTTTTACAATACCAATTGGATGATGATCACTTCTCAACACTGAATTCATAAACAAACGGAATCTATGATCAAAGTACCTAGAGCAAGTGATGGGATCCTTTTGTACTAATTTTGATTTTTCAAACCAAGTCATGTTATTGATTTCCTCATCAGTGTATTCTTTTCCATCATTTAACACTCCAAGTGCTCTGATGAGATCATTCCATCTTGTATCTGCAGCAGACAATGACATAAACCATGTTGGTAGACCTAGCTGTCTGATCATAGCAAACACATCCTTTTTTCTAGTCTCAAGATATGCAGGTGAATTTCGTAACTGCCTGAACACAAAGAAACCTTCATCGTGTCTGACAAGATTATTCACATTTTGAGGATTTTTCATTTCATTTGCTGTTATGGATCTTCCTTTGGTTTTGCATTTCCTAAGAGCCAGGTTGCATTTGTCTGTAACTTGCTTCATTTGTATTTTTTTCAACTTGAAAAACAAATTTGGAACAGACTGGGCAGCACGTCTATCAACACTTCTTAATTCCCATTTAGCAATATCTGCATAGGACACATGTACTTGTCTCTTGTCATCTTGTAATCTTCCCTTTCCACAAAAAATTGTTGGAAATGATAAATACTCAGCTGTCTGGTCTTGGTATAAACTAAGTGGGCGTTGTCCTTCACCTGGAGCAAATGTGTAAATCTGATTCATGTCTCTTGAAGCATCATCTAACAGAGTATCGCAATTACCATCTCTACCAACTCCATCTACTTCACAGAATTCATCATCATCATCAACCGTCTCATCATCATCAGTATTTTGGTTGCTTCTTGTCTGTGTTCTCACTAGTTCCTGAACCATTTCACTTGCTGAAGTTGTAATTTCTTGAAACCAGTTTTCATCAACATTGATATTTGCATTCTTGTAAAAGTCACTGTTGTTCATAAGCCAGTGCAACGCAATCAGTACTTTTGTTGGTCGTACATTTTCATGATAATCACATTTTTGATATGACAACTTTTTCTTTAATTTGACAGGAACTGTGACATTTTCATCTAATTTTCTTGGCAGGCTATTTACAGTAGGTTGAATATCAACTGGAACATTCACAATGTTTCCTCTTACAGAATATTGCCCACCTCTTGGCAACTCTCTTATTTGCATAAAAGGTATTCTCAGAGATACAAGCCTTTCTTCTAAAGAAAATAAATCTAATTCCATTGGCTTAAGTGGCCACATCATACCATTTAAGACGGACAACTTTGGAATTTTTTTTTGTCTTATTGATGAACAGCAAGTATTGCAAATCCATTCCACATTTTCAACAGACACAGTGCTGGTAAGAAACTTGCTTTTACATTCATCATCTAGTTTAATGTTTTCCACTTTAGAAACACTTTCTTTGAACCATGTTTGCTGACAACATGAGCATACAAAAATTGGACCATGTTTTATCTGTTCATGAAAATTTTGGATGCAATCCTCTATATCTATTCCAAATCTTTTCCGTCTCCGTTGTTCATTTACTTTTTCACAATATTCTTTATCTGCTCTTTGCCTCTGTTTCTGTTCCCTATTAAGCAATCTCTCATTTTCTCTAAATGAAATGTTGCTTCGTTTAGCTTGCTTTTTTAACCTTTCCCTTTCAAGAACAATTGGGTTCTCTCTGCATTTTCTTTTTGAAATTCTACTGCCCTCTTTTTCTTTTTCTTGCACTTTAACATTCTGAAGTTTTAACTTTCTACCTGCAGTATTCATTTCCCTTTCTTTCTCTTTAATTTCAGCATCTTGTCTCTTGGACTTTCTTGCAAGCTTATCCATCTGCCTTTCTTTCTCTTTAATTTCAGCATCTTGTCGCTTTAACTTTCTTCCAGCTGTATTCATTTTCTTTTCTTTCTCTTTAATTTCAGCATCTTGTCGCTTTAAATGTCTTCCAGCGGTATTCATTTTCCTTTCTTTCTCTTTAATATCAGTATCTTGTCGCTTTGACTTTCTTGCAAACTTATCCATTTCCCTTTCTTTCTCTTTAATTTCAGCATCTTGTCGCTTTAACTTTCTACCTGCAGTATTCATTTTCCTTTCTTTCTCTTTAATTTCAGCATCTTGTCGCTTTAACTTTCTACCTGCAGTATTCATTTTCCTTTCTTTCTCTTTAATTTCAGCATCTTGTCTCTTTGCCTTTCTTGCAAACTTATCCATTTTCCTTTCTTTCTCTTTAATTTCAGTATCTTGTCGCTTTGACTTTCTTGCAAACTTATCCATTTCCCTTTCTTTCTCTTTAATTTCAGCATCTTGTCTTTTTAACTTTCTTGCAGCTGCATCTCTTTCTTTTTCTTTCTGTCTTATTTCAGCATTCTGCCTTTTTAATTTCCTTGCAAATGTTGCAGTTTCAGTTTCTCTGCTTTTTATATCATCATTTTGTCTTCTCAACTTTTTTGCATGTGTTTCTTTGTTTCTTTCTACTTGCTTAAACTGTACATTTTGTCTTTTTCTCCTCATGTACTCTCTCATATACCTTTTTCTGCATGGGTTTTGATCTGGATCTGTAACAGATGAGAGATGATCATCCATTTTGTAAAAATTTTTCTGCAGTGGACTTTTCTCTGGAAAACTATGATGCAAAGTTTTAATTGAGATTGGTAAGATTTCAAACTGCATTGCAAAGTCTATATGCATGCTGTTATACATACTGTACAGATATGATACCAAATCATCAATACCCGTGCTTTGTACTAGTACTGATTTACCATCACAGGAAGACATGCCAGCACTGTCATGTGAATGAGAGTCAAAAAAGTAATATTCCTTGTCTGACACTTTGTATACACCAGAACAAATTGCCCCTATCATTATCAGCAAATATCTAGAAACCTGGAAAGCCTCTTCTAAAGCTTGATGCAATGATTTCACTTGACTAATTTGTTCTTCAGAGACAAGTAATCCCCACATGGTTTCAAATTTCTCGATGACATGATGATTTTCTCCTAAAGTTAAGTTACTTGGCAACTCATCCAGTTTAAGTAGCTTGTTTAGAAACATTTGTCTTTGCTGCAAATTCTTGACCAACATAACATAAACCTGATCCCCTGCTATTAAAGTGCTATCAATAAATTCTGTTGAGAATGAAAACCCTTCATAACTTTTAATCAGCATAACAAGAGCATTGCAGGTACACTGACTTCCTCTAGAAAATGATGAAAACCTTGCATCTCCTTGATGAAATGACCCAAATGCTAATTTTGTATTGCATACCTGGTTGATTGCATGACTAAGTGATTTGCTTTCTTCAGCCATTACACCTTGATTTTGCAGAGCTGTTTTAGTGATTGAGGCATTGTTTGTCAATTTTTGTTCAATATTGTTTTGCAAATTTTTTTCATGAGATTCATTGAGCAGATTTGTTTCACATAGTTCATTGAGCAGATTCATATCACAAAGTTCATTGAGCAGATTCATTTCACAAGTTTTTTGGTTTTCCTGTTTTTTTTGTAACCTGAGGGCAGGCTCCTCAGGGTCAACATTGGTTTTACTGTTTTTCACGAGGCCAGTCTCCTCAGTCATTCTAATGTCAGACATTGTTTTACTGTTTTTTAAGAGGCCAGTCTCCTCAGTCAAGTCCAGGTCAGAAAGTGTTTTACTGTTTTTCATGAGGCCAGTCTCCTCAGTCTTGTCAGTCCGTATCTCTTTCCTCCTAGGCATCTACAAAGGACAAAGTTGATAATGAATAGAGATACTACAGATGTACAGTCAAGCCTTGTTAATATGGAAACTTAATTATTATAATCTGGTTTTAATAAGCATTAGGAATACCAAATTTTACCCCAAATTACATGTACTTGTAGATATAAACATTCTGTTCCCAACACATCCCTCATCAAGAAGATGATGTATAATCATAATTACCAAGGCTCAACTGTACATCCTTCTATATATTAGAAGAAGGAGGAAAGAAAGGGGAATAGAATTTTTTCCATCAAGTTTTGTATAATTTCAAAATTTCCAACCCATTATTAAAAGTTCAGTACATTTAATTTTCCAACCCATAATTAAAATGAAAAATCAGGTAAATAGAGTTATAAGTTGACATATCATCAACATAGGCCTAATTAACATGTTATAGAAAAGACAAATGATAGGCAGTATATTGTGTAAATGAAACCGAAATAGAACAGGAAATTGTCAATTAAAACCAAATTTTTGATACTTGCTAGTCTCCGGGTGAGGTGTCTAAATACAATATTGCTCAGAAAATTGCTATCTAATTTGTCTTTTAAAGAAATTGGCACAACATTATGTACCACTTGATGCCCTATAAGAAAAACCGAAACGTTCCAATCGAATGAAATTTACCATTTTAATGCACATGACATCACTAAATAATTGTTGCCACGACTGCTGACCTTGACTAAATTAATGTAAAGGTTTAACATCTTTTATCTTTTACATACATAAGGATCAACTGTCTTAATGAATATTATATTTATAGTGTTGTTTTTGCATGCACTATGCCTAAATAGTAGTCAGGGTTTGTAAAATTGCATGAGACAATATGCATCTTATATGGTAAATTAACTGGTTAATTTGTTTATGCGTACACAAGAATTTTCTCATAATTAGCCATACACCATTTTACAAGTTTTGATTATAATTATTAAATCTGCCGATATATCAACACCAGAGTATACTCTTGAGATTTACTATAGTCAAACCTGACTGCTTTATTGATAGCAAGGAGTATCAGCATTGAATTGACGACCCCCCTTGTTCGTGCTGGTTATCTTGCATTACCTTTGTTTTCATTTTATTGCAGTTATGTGTCTGTGTTTGTTTGTATACTGCACTGACCTGTTCAACTATAATTGTAAGTTTCTTTGATTTCTTACTTTCCTGCATTAGACTAAGTATTACGTTATTATTGTCGCTACCTAGTGGTATATATTATACGTCCGTCTACACTGTTGTCAACAGATTACAATGAACAGTGACAAAGTCCTGCCCTTTATTAGGGGTCTGCAGGTATTAACTAGATATCATTGAGATGGTGGCCATCTCAAAGGGCCCCGTTTTTAGCAATGAACATGAAAATGAAAGGTAGCTGAGAATGGTTAATTTTGAAGGTGTTTGAGATTAAAGGGGACAAAAAGTAACTACTACCTGAAAAATAATACATTTAAAAAACTTTAAGAAATGTATCCTCTATGAAAATTGTTGCATATCCTCTATCATAATATAGAAGGAAAATCACATACCCAGTCAATTTGTTTGAGGCCGAGTGGAATTATGCACCCAACAAAGATTTTAAACAGAGAGGCTATTTTTCATATAATTCTGTTGTGACCTTGACCTTTGATGTAAAAACATTGTTCTAGGTCACAACACACCGGTAACCCAAAGGCACTCTGTTGGTGAAGTATGAGCCAGATTGGGCCAAAGGGAGAGAAAATATGCTCCGGACAAGGATTTTTTATATAATTCTGCTCTGACCTCTACTTTGATGTAGAAACATTGTTCAAGGTCACTGCACACCGCTTACCCTAAGGCACTCTGTGGATGAAGCATGAGCCAATTTGGGCCAAGGAGAGAGAAGAGATGCTCCGGACAAGAGATCTCGGACGGACAGACAGACTGATCACTATAGGGCCCCGCCGAGAGGGGCCCTAATAATAGCGATTCTCTGAACAAAAATATCAGACATGTTCCTTTTAAGAATGGTGTTCAGCTTTAATCAGATATCATTAAAATAGTACTCTCCCAAACACCTAGTATCCATTGGATCTATTACATTACCAGATAAAGAACAAGTTGACATCAGATTTGTACGAAATGCCTAAACAAAGAGTGTGCTGAAATTTCTAGTATCTGCGACTAGCAATTACTGAGAAAACTGTTACAAAAATTTAGTACCGACAGACACACAAAGGTACAAGAGATGTTTGTAAAACACTTGTGCCCCCCTCCCCCCAAACTGGAATTTTTCTTCGTCCAAAAGGGCATAACTCTGTCTAAAATGGTGCAATCCTACCCAAAACATTTTCTTACCTAGATATTCAGCTGAAATATCTGTATACTAAATTTTATTTCAATATGTGCAACCTCTGCAAAGAAAATGAATGGAAACCGCAATCAAGTGGAATTTTTCTAAGTCCAAGGGGCATAATTCTAACAAAAAGAAATGTGATCGTACCCAAAACAGAACTTGACCTAGATATTTATCTGATATATCTGTATACTAAATTTTATTTCAATATGTGCAACCTCTACAAAGAAAATGAACAGAAACTGCAAATAAATGGAATTTTTCAAATTTCAAGGGGCATAACTCTGCGATAGTATTTAGATATTTATCTGATAAATCTGTATACTAAATTTCATTTCAATATGTGCAACCTCTGCAAAGAAAATGAACGGAAACTGCAAATAAATGGAATTTTTCTAAGTTCAAGGGGCATAACTCTGTCAAAAATGGTGGGATCGTACCCACAACCGAACTTGACCTAGATATTTACCTGATAAACCTGTATACCAAATTTCATTTCAGTATGTGCAATGGTTGTGAAGAAAATGAACGGAAACTAAATGGACCGACAGACCGACAGCAGCAAAGCAATATGCCCTCCCTTCTTCGAAGGGGGGCATAAAAACAGTATACCTCTCCTTCGGAGTGGGCGTCTAAATTAATCATTTGTGCACAATGGAAAATGTATTCAACAATTCAATGCATTTGATTTTCTTTCCAATTAAATTATTGCTGTAACCATGGGATGTTTGATCACTGCAAGTAATTTTTTTTCATAGCAAAAAATATTTCATGTCAATTAGATTACAGTCTTTAACAGTATCAGAGTACCGTATGGATATATTATATAATTTAAATAGTTCTTTTTAAAAAAGCGGAAAATGAAATCAAACCTTTTGCATACACTTTCCCATCAAGATAATTTGTTGTTACAAAACAGGGATTAATCTAGGGGCATATTTACTACCAATATTCCGGTTTTCTCACCACGTGAACATCCCATTTCCCCCTTTAAGCTTTTTAATGAGTCAAAATTTCCCCTTACAATAATGAAAAGCTTAAATATCTTCTTTTCTTTATAAAAACTGGGGGGAAAAAGTAGAAATCAACATGATTATCAGAAAGTGTGAAATAAGGTTTTACTTTGCTATTTTATGCACATTAAATGAAAAATGAAAAAAAAAATGAAAAAAAAGATGCTAAAGTTCAATTGCCCCCCCCCCCCCCCCCCCGCAGGGTAGTAGATAGACATCTCGGCCCAAAATTATTGATACGTTGGCCCATACACACCTCGGCCCAAGCAAACTTGTGATAGAAAAAATTAAATCAATGTCTGAATTGGTGTTATTAATAATAATAATCAAAAGATAATTTATTCTTTCAGACAATGATATTTTTAAAATCAAATAAGGCAGGGGGGTTCTATGAAAAATGATTTGTATATTTTTGAAACTAAATAAATTCTTTTTAGTCCTTAACTTGCATCTCTGCCATGGGGAAATGCGCAATATATATGGTAAGTAATACTATTTCAACACAGTAGGAATTTTTTCATACCGTTTTATATTTAAAATATATTCATAATCTAAAATCCAAATAAATGTTGTATCTTATGGTATCACTTTGCATTGTTCCTCTGAGGATTGGAAACATATGACATGGGTCTATAATCTGTGAAAAGGAATGAACTACATGTAACGTTTTTTTTTTTTTTTTTTTTTTTAAATTTTGACATGGAATGAATTTTCTTAATGTACAATGTGGTTGAAAGCATAACTTACAAATGTATAACCTTTGTGAACGTTTTCATATGAAATGACCGAGACAATGTTCAATGGAAGATAGATGAGCAGACCCTAAACCTGTTATTGGGCCAAGATATCATGGGCCTGGGGTGTCACCCTGCACCAGCTGGACTGGTCCCCAGACCCCAGCCGATTTTCCCAATTTCTCCAGAAAGGGTAATTTCCCCAAGACCTAAATTAATCCCTGCGAATATAACATTATAATACGCAACAAAACAACACAACACATTCACATAATCAGTCTTTTTATTCAGACAGGCCCCTGGATCATGATTCAAGACACCTCTTTGATTTAAGTCAAAATCTTTCAATGTTGTGGGGTGCAAAGAGATTAAAATTAAATTATGTTTTAGTATAAATCCATACAAGTGTTATTTGCAAGTTTTTAGATTAATAAATTACATCTAGTTATTAGTTAATAAACATTCTACAAGCTGATGAAAATTATACTTAAGTCTACATATATTTCATGATCCTGGGGCTAGAAGACTACGGCATGTTACTTCAAATTATGACAAATAATATGTACTGCCTGCATTACTACATTGCCAATAATATGTACTGCCTAAATCAAATATTACTACTTGGTATTCAAAATCTCTATATCATGCTTCTGGGCCCCCTTGCATTTGGTAGACCTCATTTTAACCCTTTTTAAATCTCTAGAACCTCAAGCTTCTGAAAATTATCTAGACATTTTTGCGATTATTACCCCTTCATTTTGGCGCCCCCCCAATAAAATCCTGCATTACCGTACTGTTGCTCATATCATGCTTCTCTTTTTCCTTGCATTTACTTTCTGCCCTCAATCTAGACATTTCGATTATTATTCATCAATAAAAAATTTAAATTGTTTTGCCGTATCCTAGACATCGTCCTATATATCTAGACTGCGAGTTTCCATCATGTCCATTGTGCATCGTATTTTCTTAAGCTTTCTGAATAAAGATGGGTATGATCGTATCTGCACAAACATGACGTTATATGAATAGTTCCGTGTATAAAACCATCACACGTCAGACTTAATCGGCGATACTGATTGCAGAATAATTGTTGAATTCATAATAAATTTGCAAAATGGAAAAAGCTTCAAACAGTTTAATCAACTCAAATACCGTACGCAAATGAACACATCGCAACTCATTGAATCACTTCGATGTTTCATGCATGTTTTAAAATATTACCTCTACTAATGAACGAAAACAAACCAGGTATCTTAATTAGAGTTAAATCTGGATATGTCTTTGATAACTGTCTTTCGCCCAACGCAACGTGGCCATAAACAAAGAGCCTCGTTCTGATTTCGTATGTTGTAGTATTCGGAATGTCGAGCCCGATCGGAAACAAAATCGAAAGAAAAAACATCGTCCTACCCACGGCCACAGGTCTCATAATTAAAATAAATTAGAATTTAAACTTTCCCAGGATGCTTTCACATAAGTTTAAGATTTTCTGGCCAATTGGCTTTTGAGAAAAAGATTGTTAAAGAATTGTTTCTACATATTTCAATGAAAAACTTGGATTCCCTGTTGTGGCCCCGCCCTACCCCCGGCGGTCATGATTTCAACATTTAGAATCTATACTATCAAAGGATTTTTCCACATAAGTTTCAGCTTTTATGAAACAGTGGTTCTTTAGAAGAAGGTTTTTAAAGATTTTCCCTGTATGTTTCAATGTAAAACTTTGATTCCCTGTTGTGGCCCCGCCCTACCCCCGGGGGTCATGATTTTTACAATTTAGAATCTACACTACCCCAGGATGCTTCCACATAAGTTTCAGCATTTCTGGCCCAGTGGTTCTTGAGAAGAAGATTTTTAAAGATTTTTCTCATATATTTCTATGTAAAACTTTGATTCCCCATTGTGGCCCCACCCTATCCCCGGGGGTTATGACTTTAACAATTTATAATCCGGGTCCTGTGGGGGAAATAGGGGGCTGAGCCTCTGGGTGGGTCAATGGAGACTTTTTTGTGCAGCCCCTGTGGGGGATAGGTGGGTCAAGAGAGTGCAGCCCCTGTGGGGGATAGGTGGGAGAGTCTGTGGGGATAGCCTGGTCAATTCATTACATATAGCCCCACTATATACGGGGTGTGTTTACACTGTGTTTACATCGGTACGCTGCTACTACGACCTGTTGCATCATCTTTTTATATCTGTTGCATCATCTTTTTATACCTGTTGCATCATCTTTTTATATCTGTTGCATCATCTTTTTTATACCTGTTGCATCATCTTATTATACCTGTTGCATCATCTTTCAAACTGGATTTTCTCAAAACAATAACAAATAACACACAAGACAGATGATAACAAAGAACACAGATTTTTATTCACAATCAAAATACAACAATTTACTTTTTTTTCTTCACCAGTTGCATCATCTGTAAGGACCGTGTGCAAAAAATTAGGGCCGTGTGCAAAAATAGGTTGGACTTACCTTTTAATCGTACTGTG